>NW_007259943.1:280445-293912 GCF_000164805.1 Carlito syrichta | reverse complement strand
GTCTCGAACCCTCAGGCTCAGGCAATCCACTCACCTCAGCCTCCCAAAGGCGCGGGATTGCAGGCTGAGCACCGAGCCTGGCCCAGCTCACTTTTAAAAAAAATTTTATCGTAGAGATGAAGTCTCACAAAATTACCTAGGCTGGTCTCGAACCCTTGGACTGAGGCAGTTCTCTTGCTACCACCTCCCAAAGTGCTGGGATTACAGGTACGAGCCACCACGTCTGGCCTCAGCTTTGTTTTTTCTAAACTTGAATGTATGATCGATCGCAGAAATTAAAATACAAACATTACCTTTTGTATGTGGTCATGAAAAGTAGAATAAAGATATTTTCTGCTTTTATAATACTACTGTTAACATTTGGATTTTATAATGCTGCCTTATATTTTGTGGAATGTAAACTCCTTGCTGTCATTTCAAATGACAGACCTTGTAAGACTGCTCTTTTTTTTTATTATAAAGATGTGGGGTACAATTCAGGGTTAGGTATACAAACGTTGATTATGCAGGTACCCTTGTTGATGAGGTATGCCCCTCCCTCCCCTAGCAGTTTCCTTTAACTGCCAATCCCACCCTCTCCCCTGGCAGTATCCCACTACTGCCAATCCCTTTCTTATAGTATTATGAGAATTGTTCAAGTTCTGCTTATGAGTGAGAACATATGGTACTCTGTTCTTTGTTTCTGTGATAGGTCACTGAGTATGATTGACTCTAAATCCATCCAAGTTGCTGCAAAGTCCATATGTTTGTCCTTATTTATGGCTGCATAATATTCCTTGTGTATAATAAGACAACTCTTTTGTTTTAACTTGCACATCAAAACAAAAAACTCTGACCTAGATCTCAGATTATTATTTTATAATATATTATGTTTTGAGTATAAAAGAATAGTTATTTATATTGTTCATAGTCTTTCCCTCCCCCCGGCATCCATCTGCTTCCTGATGTTGTCTTAACTTGTTGGTATGATGGTTTATAAGACACGTATAAAGACAGGACCATGTCCTGTTTATATTTTCTCTCCAAGTTCAGGAGAGCAACCAGGTGCTAGGAACATACTAGATAAACACATTAGCAATGATACCTTATACACAGTTAAATATAATAAATTGTATAACTGGTTTACATTGATTTATCTTCTCCTTAAATTATCTAAAGCCCATATTTGTATAAAAGCAGCCAAGTAGATACATTTTTAAAGATAAATGACTTTTTTAAAACAATCTGGGGATAATTTAAGTCCCCAGAAAAAAATTTTAATAACTCCATGTAATGCCTCTGTTATAGTATTTTTTAAAAGCATTAATATGTTTCCCCACAATATGGAAGTATGAATTAGTAGTTGAACTTGACCAGTTATTGAGTGACTGGGAGGTTGGCAGATGTGCTCTTGGGAGCTTGAAATGAGGTGCATTATTTGGTATATAATATACCCTGTAAAGTCATTTTCTTTAGCGGCATTTGAAACGTAAATCAATAAAAGCTCCACTGCTTTTTTTCTCTCCTTTCTTTAGGGCCAAAGCATGTTGTTGTCAAGTTTGTGGTGAAATTCTTTCCCCCTGACCATACACAACTCCAAGAAGAACTCACAAGGTTAGTGGTTTGGAAACTGGCTGTTCTACACGGTGCAGAGAAAAAGAGATAATGTTCTACATTGATTGCATCAACATTTTCATAATATTTACTTGACCAGCATCTGTTCTGTGCTTAACAGTTTAATGCCTGTTTCTCCCAGCTCTCCTTACAAAAATGGGGAGAAAGAAAAGTGCCACGTTTTCCTTAAAGCCTGGTTTCTGTGAAGCTGTGATATGACATAACTTGGACCTTATAACCTGTTAATGTCATATTTTCCATCTTGTAGCTATCACTTCATGAGACAATTTTGGGAAGTGAGAAAACAACATGTTAACTCAGCATTTATCTTTGATGCTACCATGGATGGGTGGATTTGATATGAACTGTAGATCATTTTCTTTGAAAAGGTGACCAAGTATAGGAAGTATGCAAGGTGGGCCGGGCTTGGCTGTGGCCATCAGTCCCATCACCTGACAGCTGCATGGCTGGCAGGTTACTTCTTCCTTCTGTGCTCCTGTTAATTCCCCTCTAACCATGCTTGCTAAAATGCTTGCTTGGTTAGACGCGTTTTGAGGGGAAGCACTATTATGTACAGAGTGACTGGGATCCAGTCGGGACACCGTACATAGCAGCTGTCATCACCACCACCATCATCATTGTCATCATCCTCACTGTCATCACTGCCATTATCATCACCGTCATCGTTGTCAGAGTCTTCATCACCGTTATCACCACCATCACCAGCACCACCACCATCACTGCCATCATCCTCTCCATCCCCACTGCTCATTTATAGCTTGAGCCATGACAGACGGCATACCAAAAGAAAGCAGAGCTCTAAGGAACACGTAAAGATAAAATGCCTCTCTTTCAAGAGTGCCCTTCAGAGTACATTCGTCTGGCCAGCCCAATTTTTGTTATGTGTGCCTTTCAAGTGGAGGCTAAGGCTGCCATATCCTTTCTCATCCCTCTTGGTACACAGCACAGTACCTTGGGTCATTGACCATCACATATCAAAGGGATGATGACATTCACTTAATCAGCAATATTGATTAAGTGTACAAGGTATGTAAGTGTTGTTCTAGGACTGGGGATATAGTGGTGAAAAGACAAGTCTCGACTCTCATGGAAACAGACAAGATTATTACACAAGAGAATTATCAGATAGTGGTAAGAGCTTTTTAGGTAACTGAGGAAGGACAGAATGACAAGAAATGATCGGGTGATGACCAGATGTGGGTCTGGAACGCCTCCTGAGGGAGTAAAGCGGATCTGACAGTCGTTTTCTGAGGAAGAGCTTTCCAGAGAGATGGAGCCATCAGTATGATACCCAAGGCAGGGATAAGCTCCACACATTCAAATACTTAAAGGAGGGCCAGCATGGCAAGAGTGCTGAGGGCAATGTAGTGAGGGGGAGACAGACTCGACGGTACATGGGGTTGAAAGACTAGCTGCCCTGTGGATGCTGGGAGGAGGAGGAGATTCACAGGGCATCCATTGAGGAAGCAGGTGTGGTAGTCCAGGCCAAGATGATGGCGGCAAAGAATGCGGTAGCAATGGCAGCGGAGAAAGTGACTGAGTTTGGAATATGTACCAGGAGCAGGATTCCTCTGTCTTGGAAATGGGTTGGAAATGAAGTCTGAGGAAAGTTGAGACGATGCTTACATTTTTGACTTGCGCAACTGGTGATTACCAAAATGAGAAAAGGAAGGAAGGAAGTGGAGGATTGGGGAGAGATAGAGAGTTGGGGTGGTTCTGGGCAGCTTCCAAGTGAGATATCTGTTAGATGTCACAGCCGGTGTAGTGGCTCATGCCTATAATCCCAGCACTTTGGGAGGCTGATGTGAGAGGATCACTTGAGGCCAGGAGTTCAAGACCAGCCTCGGCAACATAGTGAGACCCCCCAGCTCTACAAAAAATAAGAAAATTAGCTGGGTATGATGGCGCACACCTATAGTCCTAGCTACTCTGGAGGCTGAGGTGGGAGGATCACTGGAGCCCAGGAGGTCGAGGCTGTAGTGAATCGTGATTGTGCCACTGCACTTTAGTCTGAGCAACAGAATGAGACCTTGTCTCAAAAAATAAATAAATAAATAACAGACATCACCTGGCCATGGCAGGAAGGCCATCGGATCCTCAGGCATGGAGTTCCAGGAAGAGGGGACAATAAAGACTTCCCCCTGCTTTGTGCTTTCCAAATGAGTTGCCATCAGTTGTCTGCCTCCACTTACAATCCTCAAATCCGTGAAGAAGGTTGCAGACAGCCAGAAACTGACAAAAGGCGACAACCTTCTGGGACCTACATGCAGTTTAATAGACCACATAACGCAGAGGAGGGATGGCCTGAGATGCTAAACCACATTGCACAGGACTGGGGGGCCAACGGCAGGGGAATCTTTGCGGGATGGCTTTATTGGGACTACTGTCTTTAGGTTTCTGGGGTCAGTTTTCCCGTCATTGGAATGCGCATTGCTCTGAGCTCAGCATGTTGAAATAAATCCAAGGACGAGTCAGCTACAGATGGGTCGGTTATACGCTTGTTTCGCCATATACTGGGCCTCTTTCCCTGTAGGGAGTCGGAGGCATAAATCGTTTTGTTTTGTTTTTTTTTCCTTCATGTTTTGCAAATAATGTCGCACCTTTTCAGTTTTTGTGACTCATTGCCTGTAGAGGTTTGCAGTTGTCTGCCATCCCGGTCCTTGTCATAAAACTCCGTACGGCTTGTTACCATCAAGCCGAATGTGCCTGGTACGCTGCCAGCTTCTCTGTCCGTGCTGATACATTCCTCAAGTTACACGAACCCAGCTGGAGGGAGCAGGGTTTTGTTGTTTAGTTTTCTGGCTCCCAGTGTGAACTGACATTTTGGAACTCTTTTCCAGGGAGACAATTCTTTTGGCTCAGTGTTGAATAAAATTGATCTGAGATTCCTACTGTATTTATCAGCTCTGCATCGTTAGCCACTTTGGCACCAAGTACAGGGAACCTTGCAGGTCCACCTGGTGGTGGTCCCCACACTCTCAAACTCCTATATATGAGCAGAAAGGGGCGAACTGTTGAATGTTAGGCACTTTTCTTTGGCAGATGGTGAGTGAGGGGTATTGGGAGAAGCTCTGTGCCCGCCATGCATTGTGGGAGGGACATACGTACACATGAGCAGGACAGAGGAGCTAGCCGGCATTTGTGCAGGGTACGGGTTACTCCAGATCTGTGGTTAATTCTTTGGGCCTCCAGGAATAGCTTTCAGCTTCCCACTTATATAGATAGGAGATTAGGTTGCAGTTCGCTGTTCAACAGGAAGCTGGATGCCTTTCTATTTAATGAGCTGCACGGTCAGTGGAACTCTGTCCCATTGACAGCATTGCCCAGGCATCCCAGAGGAGGAAAGTCCTGACTCACAGGTGTTGACTGAAAGCAGCGAGCAAGGGAGGGGACTTTGGAAAAGATTGCTTTGCATAGTTCGGAGTCACTTTTCTTGAGCTGAGTTTAGCTACCCTGTGTTCTTCCTCTTTTCTCTGGCCATCCTGTCTTTGACTGGATCCAATTTCTACTTGCCTGTGTCCTTCTCATAAGTGGAGGGGGCCCTGTCAGAATGTGCTACTCTGAACCCCTGCTGAAGTGTTCCCTTTGACTGCAGGGAAATTGTAAATTACCACATTCAGTAAGGATAGAGAGAAGGTTATGACCTTCAAATGGAATAAAATATTCTTGTTGGTCAGGTACAGTGGCTTATCCCAGCACTTGAGGAGGCTGAGGCAGGAGGATTGCTTGAGCCCAGGAGTTCAAGACTGGTCTAGGCAACATAGCAAGACCTCAACTCTACAAAATGTAAAAAAAAAAAAATTAGCTGAGTGTAGTGGCATGTACCTGTAGTCCCAGCTTCTTGGGAGGCTAAGGGGGAAGGAGCATTTGAACCTAGGAAATCAAGGCTGCCGTGAGCTGTGATCATGCCATTGCTCTCCAGCTGGAGTGACAGAGTGCGACCCCCAACTCAAAAAATATATATATTCATGTTGAAAGCAAGGCATCAGATGGGTGGGTGCGTAGCTCTTGCCACCCCTAGACATAAAGCCCTTCTGATTACATCTGCCACCATCACCACCACCCTTCCCATGCCCACCTTTCTGACAAGGAGAGTTGGTTTCCGTTTTGAGCACTTTGTGTTTTCATGGTGTTTGCCAGTTTAGTTTTATTTAGTGCCTGCTAAGCAAACATAGCCTGTAGCTCTTGTGAGGCCAATTGAAATTGCTTCAGTTTATAGTACTAAAGGTGCTGCTGACCTCTAAAATGAGCATCGCAGCCAGTGTGCTCAACTTACAGCTCATGTCAGTAAGAAGAGTCGACAGAGTTCCCAGGAAGCTATTTCTCATGTTACATGGGCCTTGGAACAGGAAGAATCAGCATCATCAGGGAGTGACGAGTTCTTTCTTTAGTCTTCAAAAAAGACACATGCCCTCCAAAGCCATGGGTGAGCACTCAGATCCTAATGCTGTTTTGTAGCCCACATGTACACATGGGCCCTCATGTACACATGAGATCATCACCAAAGGTTCCCACAGCCTGTTGGGCTCTGACCACAGATCTGTCCCTGAACACTTTTTTGTGAACAAAGAATCTCATGCTTGAGCTGGTAAATGGTAAAATATTTAAGAATGGAATGCTTTTAAAACATAAAGCCCTCCTGTTTATTTAAAAAAGCCAACCACACAAATTAGAATCGAAGCCTGTAGACCTATGAAATGTTGGATTCAAAAGCCAATGACCGCTAATCCAGAACCATTGTTTGTGCTACCTCTTTCTGTATGAATGTACATGTTAATGTTTAGATTGTTTTATCTTCTCACCTTTTCTTCCCTTTGACTTGAGAGGGAGGGAGGGAGGAAAGAGAGCAAGAATAACAGGGAGGTTGGAGAAAGGTCAGCTGGTGTCCACTGGCAGATCTGTTGGGTGTGTTTTGCTGGTTATACAGTTGTCACTGTATTTTTTTTTTTAGTTCTTAATGATGGCACTTTCTAAACGACTTAAAGGGGATTATTCTTTTATTTTAAAAAAAATTGCTAACATCTATCGAATGATTTGGATCACTGCATTTTTAATGTACTATCTTATGTAATTCTTCTAAAAACCTCTGGTTGATATTGTTAAAGGCCCTTTTAAAAAATAAAAATAACCTGTTGTTATTGCATTACAAGTAAATATACATTGTAGAAAGTCAGAATATACACATGAATAAGACTAGGGAAAACGCTGTAATCCCATTGCCTGTCACATCCATGTGATATCCTTTCTGACTTTTATCTATGAACGTATATGTACTTTTTATCTTGTCTTCTGCATTGGCCATATTCAGATTTCTGTATTTGTCTCCCAACTATCATTTATATCTGCTTATTCTAAAAGAAGATTCATTCAGACTACATACTGCATCTGGTTATCTGTCCTCTGGACCTCTTGTATTGTAGCATGACTTATTTTCTTTTCTTTATGATACCATCTTGCTGAAGCAACTAGACCAAACAAAATATTCTACCTTCTGAATTCACATGATTACTTCCTTGTGGCACTATTTAGTGTATTCCTTTATCCCCTGTATTTTCCTGAAAACTGGACGTCTTAGTCTTATTTTTGTGTTGCTGTAAAGGAATACCTGAGGTTGGGTAATATATAAAGAAGAAGGATTTATTTGGTTCACTGTGGATGGCTGGAAAGTTGAAGATTGCGCATCTGTGTCTGGTGAGGACCTTAGGCTGCTTCCAGTCATGGTGGAAGGTGAAAGGGAGCTGGGGTGGACAGAGATCACATGGCAAGAGAGGAAATGGGGATTCTGGGGAGTAGTGCCGGACTTTTGTTAACAACCAACTCTCACAGGAACTAATAGAGTGAGAACTCACTCACCTCCGAGGGGGGCATTTCCCTACTTCTGACCCAAACAATCTCATTAAGTCCTGTGCCAGCAGTAGGGATCACATTTCAGCAAGAGGTTCAGATGAGACAAACATCCAAACCATAGCTTTGGAGATTCATTCTAAAATCTTGACGGATACTGCTGAGCATTTTGCACTAATATCCATAAGTGGTATATGCTTTATATTTCATTAATGGTGCTAAGATGTTCCTTGGATTAAGGTGGTGACATTCTGGTCTCTCCATTGTGAGGTAAAGTTGTGTTACTTGGCCCTATGCAAACATTCAGTCTCCTAAATGTATTTTTCACCAATTGACAATCCTTGCTGGAGTCAATCATTTCTTTAGAGGTTGTAGGATGAGGACTTTCAAATTCTGTTATTCTTGCCACATTATAAGTTGACATTCTCCTGTAAAGTAAAACATTGCCTCAACCACTTGGGGTATCTGACTATCTTGAAATACCCTTCATACTGAAGAGGCGGATTACATGCTCAGTTCTTTGCCCTGAGTTACCAATTTTTGACTAAGGAGTTGCTCAAATAGATCCGGAATCTACCATTTCTCCAAGGACTTGCCTCTGTGTCCTTCCAGTGGGTAATTGTATGAGGGACAGACTGTGGGTGCATAGGGTTGATACTGAGGGGACACCATTTCCTGGCAGCGGACAAAACTATTAAGTACCTTTCTAAACATTTATGAGTTATATCATTATTTTCAAATCCATTTTAACATCACAGTTTTTTCTCAATTTCTTTCACGTACAAATGTCTTTTTCTTCTCTTACACCAAAAATGTTGACTTGCTTACAACGTAAAGAAAATAATTTAACAATAAATTAATTTTCACAGATCTGGTAACTGAGGCTTCTGGAAGTAGCTAAGTGAACTATTATACCACAAAAAAAGATACCCTTCTTTCTCTGATTCCATTAGCTAACCTCTTACTAACCATAATAAGCTGCTGTTATTGTCTGAACCATGAAGCCATTTTAGATTGATTCTATGGAAAAAAAAAAGTTTAAATGTTTCCTACACCCTGCAAAAATATATAGGGTGATAGGTTATCATCTTAGATTTTTATGGCTCTCTCTCTTACCATATAAAATGAAACATATTATCCATTATGTAAAAAGATTCTAACATAACTGTCTTTTGGGGGAGGCATTTACACTGCAGTGAGTGGCAACTGACACTCACTACAGACATGCAGACTTTCTCATTGGGTTTTATATCCCTTTCTTCAGTTTCTCATGGTGCAAATGGGTTGCTGAAAGTGTGTCTGCCTTTCATGCTGACCTGTTCTCTTTGTGTGATGCCATCTCTGTTGACCTTCGCAGGTACCTGTTTGCTCTGCAGGTGAAGCAGGACTTGGCACAAGGCAGGCTGACGTGTAACGACACCAGCGCGGCGCTCTTGATTTCACACATTGTACAGTGTAAGTTGTCAGTTTTCTTTGCACATAATGTTGGAAATAACAGTGATCTGATCGATGGAGAGAAGCACCCCCCCACACACAAAACAATAGCAGTGTTTTTGTGTTATTTTTTTCTGTTAGCATGAAACCCTATGGGAAGAAAAAACAATATTCCTGATGCCACTTAATAGTCACATCTACCCAGGCTCAGTGACTCAGCTTGTAATCCCAGCACTTTGCGAGGCCAAGGCGAGTGGATTGCCTGAGCCCGTGGGTTCGAGACCTGCCTGGACATCTTGGCAAGACCTTGTCTCTATAATAAATCAAAAATTTGCTGGGTGTGGTAACACATGCCTATAGTTTTGGCTACTTGGAAGGCTGAGGCGGAAGGATCGCTGGAGCCCAGCAGGTTGACACTGGGGTGAATGTGAGTGTGCCACTGCACTCTAACCTGGGCGATGGAGTGAGACTCCAACTAAAAAAAAATAGTCATATCTCCAGAAATTAACCTTTGAATCATCTGTTCTGGCATTTGTCTACCTTTTTTAAGGACTAGTATACAGTTGATATCTCAGTTATCTCAAAGGGGCAACTTGGATGGGCTGTGGCTGAGTAGACTAAACTTGTTCTGTCCTGTTCTTGGATTTAAACTTCATCATTGAATGTGGCACTTGAGGCTTAAGCCATAAAACTGCCACATTTGTGGTTGGCGTTTTATATTATATATGTATATATATATAATTGTGTGTGTGTGTGTGTGTGTGTGTATTCTTTTTAACTGCCACAGATTTCATTTCTCTCTAGAGTTTTTTACTCTCTAGAGCTCAGTAAGCAAGACACATAAAGCTAGGCTGAATCCTAGTGAAACTAGATATTTTAACATGTTTTAATCTAGACAAAGGGTAGAGATAAGATTGTGCCTATTCCAAGGCTTGCTGACAACCAACTTGGACATTTTTTTCCCTCATGGTCAAGGCTGAAGTTATTTGAAATGGAATGTATACGTTAATTTTCAGAAAGGTAATTATATATACAGATCCAGGTCAATGTATACAAGCACTGGGCTCATGTCTATAATCCCAGCAGTTTGGGAGGCTGAGGCAGGAGGATTGTTTGAGCCCAGGAGTTTGAGACTAGCCTGGGCAACACTGAGACCTCATCTCTGAAAAAAAATAAAAATAAAAATATTAGCCAGGTGTGGTGGCATGTACCTGTAGTCCCAGCTATTTAGGAGGCTGAGGTGGAAGGATTACCTGAGCCCAGAAGGTTGAGGCTAAAATGAGCCATGATTGTGCCACTGCATTCCAGCCTGCATAATAGAGTGTGACCCTGACTCACAAATAAATAAAAATAAAACTGTCATGCTATCATATAATCTTTTTAATTTTTATTATATACAAAGTAGTCCCATATAATCACCCACCCCATTCTGATAACTGCCTGGTTAGCAAGATTTTCAAAGGCTTGTAGGGACTGTCTCTCCTAATAGCCAATAAATTCCCTTAGTATAACACAGTGAGGTATTTTTTTAGAGGGTACTTATCTTTTTATTTTCTGCATATGTACATTAGCAAATGTCTACTAGACTTAGTAGATAGATTTTTTAAAAAATCAATTTGATAAAATGAAATGAGAAGGAAAAGAACAAAAATAAGTCTCCTTTATGAAACCCCATGCCTACATTTTGTAGACTGTCTCGCTGAATTCTGGTAACAACGCCTGAGATCAGTTCTATTATTATCCTCATTTTACAGGCGAGGAGATCTTGGCACAGAAAGTTACCTCACTTTTGCCCTTCCTGAGTTTCGTCTCCTTTTCCTAAAATGGTGGTGGAGAGAGAGAGGAAGGCTTTGAGTCAGGCAGACTTGATTCCTTCAGGTTGGCTGGTGACCCTGGCAAGTTGCTAACCCAACTTCCATTTCTTCTGGAACATGAGACTAATAGAATCCTTTTCATAAAGCTGTGGAAATTGAATGACAGCATATACAGTTGTCCCTCAGTGTTGTGGGGTATTCCAGACTCTCCTAAGAATAACAGTCCCAGGATGCTCAAGTCCCTAGAATAAAGGGGCATGGTATTTGCATATAACCTACACACATTCTCTCATATACTTTGTTTTTATTTATAAATTATTTTTAATTTTTTTCCCTAGAGACAGGGTCTCATTAATGTTGCCCAGGCTGGTCTCCAACTCCTGGGCTCAAGCAATACTTCTGCCTTAGCCTCCCAAAATGCTGTAATTATAGACATGAGCCACTGTACTGGGCTATATCTTTCCATATACGTTAAATCAATCATCTCTAGATTACTTATAGTACCTAATGAAATGTAAATGCTATGAAAAATAGCCGTTATACCATTTTATTTAGGGAATTATGACAAGAAAAAAGTCTACCTGATCAGTACAGACTGTTTTTTCCTGAATATTTTTTAATCTGTGGTTGGTTGTATCCACAGATACAGAGCCCATGGATACAGAGGGCCAACGGTCCATCCAGTTCGTGTTAGGTGTTCAGTAAACATTATTTTCCTTCCTTTATCCTCACTCACCTGCAATCCTCTTTTTCCAACTCTACGATTTTTATTGGAATAGTAACTTCATAAAGCGTCAGTGACCCTGGACATTTTACAAACACAAGAGAAGTTTACCTTACTTGAAGATTCCTGATTCCATTTAGTCTTACCTCTTTCCTCCTGTGTCTCTTTCTTTTAAACTTCTGGTGCACTAAGAGAGCATATTTTAAGTGTTCTCACCACACACAAAAAGTGTGTGAGGTAATACATGTGTTCACCAGCTTAATGTCGCCATTCTACAGTATATACATATAGCAAAATATCATGTTGCTCATCATAAATATATACAATTTTATTGTCAATGAAAGAAAATGAATTTTTTTAAAAATGGAAGTCTGCCAACAACAATGACTCTCACTTGCACATGTGAGAATGGAGATCACTGACATCCAGAAAGCCATGGTCTCTGTCTGATACACCATTCTTCCCTAGACACCAGCAAGGGCCCCAAATCCCCCAAGAGTCTTGAGTTCTCCAAAGACAATTAAGTAAATGGGCTCAGAAGTTCTCCTGCTATTTACATGGTATTTGACATATGGTGTTTTCATAATCTTTTATAATCTGATATTTATAAAGGCCTATTTCTGCATTCTTAAGCATCCCATCCACTCAGTCATCAAAGGAGGAATTTCAAAGAATCTTCAGTGCTTTGTATCTTGCTTTCCATTGTTGGGCATTAGTAGGGGTCAACTCGGCCCCCTTTGGCAGAAATGGTATCAAGTCTGGATGGTCATCTCATCTGTATCTGTACACACAATCTGATGCCTTCTGAATTCCCCTCTCCTCTTGCCTTTGAATGTGTGGAGTCTTTCCAATGGTCTGTGTTTTTCCATTGGCTTCTCTCTCGCTTGCTTTAAATACTTCAAACCTTTATGTTTTTTCTAATTTATTGTGAATTGACTAAGTAGGACTGGCTGATAATTAAAAGACTCAGACACTAGATGGCCCTGATGTAAAAATGCCACCTGGACAGTGTGGCAGGGCTGCCTTTGTATGGATTGTTTGTTTCTGCTCTGGGGAATGTGCATGGCAAAGTGGGTTTGTGCAAGCAAGTCTTTCCAAGAAGTACCATATATATACTAGTATCACAGGACTTTGCTTGTTGTTGTTTGTCCTATTATTCTGCTCCAAGTAGACTGCTAAGGAATGTCCTATATGCATAAGCGGACATGACAAGCATGGCATAAAACGTTAATAATTAGGAAACCAGATCTTGAATATGTGTTGCTTCTCAAACTCTCAAAACATAAGGGGGAGCCTGTGTCTATTTCAAAGAGGAGGGGTGTGGGGAGCAAATGAGTCATGGTTAATATCGCTGTGACTGTGAGGAGGGCAAAGAAAGGCAAGGGACTTGGAAGAAAAGAAAATTAGGTGTGTCCACCCTGATGTCAACTGGAAGGCTTAATTTTTTTGAGTCGAGGTCTCACTGTCACCCAGGCTGGAGTGTGCGTGGCAAAGTGCAGTGGCACAATCATGGCTCCCCGCAGCCTTGACCTCCTGGGATCAGGCAGTCCTTCCTCCTCAGCCTCCTGAGCAGCTGGGACTACAGACCTGTGCCACCATGCCTGGCCTCTTTTTTAATTTTTTTGTATAGATGAGGTCTCACTATGTTGCCCAGGCTTGTCTTGAGCTCCTGAGCTCAAGCAATACTTACACTTCAGCCTTCCTATTATGGGATTACAGGTGTGAACCACCATACCTAGTGACCTAGTTCTTTTTATATGGAATTATGGGAAAGAGTGTGTTATTAGATCTGTAGGAATTAAGAACCCAAACTTCATGCTTATGGGAAACTTAGGATTTAGGTAATTTCTCCATAGACAGTTACAGTTCTTTATTCTCAGCTTCTATATTTGTTACTTCATTTAGCAGGCTAAACTTTATTTATAACCCTCAAATCAATACACTGGTCACAGCCAGGCTCGGTGGCTCAGCCTGTAATCCCGCGCCTTGGGAGGCTGAGGTGAGTGGACTGCCTGAGCCCACGGGTTCGAGACCCGC
>NW_007259943.1:226854-280272 GCF_000164805.1 Carlito syrichta | reverse complement strand
AAAAAAAAAAAAAAAAATACACTAGTCACGCCCAGAGTGGCGAGGAATTGGAGCTCCGGGGACACACATTCCCAGGTCCAACAAGGCTTTGTGCTGCCTCTTTTCTTGTCCTGTTAACAAGTATCTTTTCATGGTCTATTTAGTGCCACGCTTTTTGCATTTTTGTGTGTATTGTTGGTGATTTCACTGTTGACAGTAGTCCCCAGGCATTGCGTGGCATTGCTCCCTCATGTCCGTCCCCAAGTGTGGTGCCATCTGCCTTGTGGAGGAAATCTGTGTGTTAGATAAGCTTCATTCAAGCGTGAGTTCTACTGCTGTTGGCTGTGGGTTCAATGTGGAGGAGTCAGCAGTGTAAATTTACTATGGCTTTCAGCAGAAACACACATACACAAGGAGAGTTAATGAAAATGTTGTTTCAAGAGTTTTATAGCCCAGGCAGGGTGCTCATACCTGTAATCCCAGCACTTTGGGAGTGCAAGGCAAGAGGATTGCTTGAGCCCAGGAGTTTGAGACCAGCCGGGGCAACCTGGCAAGATTTTGTCACCATAAAAAAGTTTAAAAATTAGCCAGGTGTGGTGTTGTGAACCTGTAGTCCCAGCTACCTGGGAGGCTGAAGTGGGAGGATCATGTGGTACCTCTGCAGATCCTAACGACCCCAAATGATGAGACTCAGCTGTGTTTTCTGAGACCAGATAGAAGATTGCAGAAAAGCCAGGGTTGCCATTTTCAAGGCAACAGTTAACAAAGGCAGTGTGACCAGGGATGCCCCCTCTATTTCTCGCTGTTTTCTGTGATACAGGGTGACGATTTTACTCTCTTAGAGGGAGAAATTAGTCCAGAAAAGGCAGTGAGCAAATAGTGTAGCTGGTCTGTTTTAGAAGAAGGAAACCAGTGAGCTAGTGACTTTTCTGGTGGCCCAGCCGTTGCCAGGTGAGTTGTCATGGCTGTGCACAGAGCAGATATTCTCAGTGAGTATGATTGATGGAGACACACAGGCCATATCCCGCTCAGTTACTGGAGGTGCTTTGCCCTAAGTGTGACAAGCTTGTGTCCCGTGACAATATGAAAGGTCAGTTTCATAGAAACCTTTCACTTGCTTTTCATCAAGACAGCTGAGCGCTGGCCATTAGGCTATTTTTTTATTAAGCTTGTTACACAGACTGTGTGAATCAAAGAAAAGGCGTGCCATCCCAAAAGTATGACAATTGGTATAAGCTGAGATTGAATCAGTGTTGTTAAGGTACAATTACGATTTTAAAGCTCTAGCCTTTGAATTTCCACATTACAGCAATTTTGACGACCATCTCGAGGTTCTACACTTTTCTCAAAGATAAAAATTTAGGCTGGTCACGGTCGTTCATGCTTGTAATCCCAGGACTTTGGAAGGTCGAGGCAGGAGGATCACTCAAGTTCAGGAGTCTGACACCAGCCTAGGCAACATAGTGAGACCATGTCTCTAAAAAAAAAAAAAAAAAAAATAGAAAAAATTGACTGGGCATTGTGGCATGTACTTGCAGTCCCAGATACTTAGAAGGCCAACCCCAGGAGGAGGTCAAGGCTGCAGTGAGCTGTGATCATGCCACTGCACTCCAGCCTGAGTGACAGAGTAAGACCCTGACTCAAAAAAAAGAAAAACAGGCTGGGCTCGGTGGCTCAGTCTGTAATTCCAGCACTTTGGGAGGCCGAGGTGAAAGGACTACCTGAGTCAAGACCAGCCCGGGCAACATAGCGAGACTTCTCGCTACAATAAATAAAAAATTAGCTGGACATGATAGTGCACGCCTTGTAGTTCCGGCTACTTGGAAAACTGAGGTGGAAGGATCGCCTGAGCCCAGCAGATCGACGCTGGGGTGGCCGTGAGCATGCCACTGCGCTCCAGCCTGAGTGATGGACTGAGATTCCAATTCAGAAAAAAAAAGAAAAACAAAAAATTGTAAGACTTTGCAGTGTGACCCATTATTTCTGACAACAGGACTATAAGAAGTTTAATAAACTTATAATTTTTTTAAAAATTAGACTATCTCCCTTTGTACCTACTTACAATCCTCTTTTCACTACATGGGAAACTATTTGGGTTTGCATGAATCATTGTTATATATAAGAAGAGTTTCAGATTTGGATTTTGTCAAGCCTTGAGATTCCAGGACCTGTTTAGAGGTCATATAGTCATCACCCAGATGTATAGAATTTCTTGCCAAGAACCTCCCCAGGTAGATAAGGAGGAAAGAAGCATCCGGGGACGTGCATATGGCTAGAGACAGATGATTCTGATGTTTCTTTCCAACCGTTAGAGAAGAAGCGAAACAGCTGTCTTCCTACAATGCTCCTGTTGTTAAATATGCCCTTACATCCCTGCATCCCAAAGGTTGGCCTTCAGGATAATCCCTACTAGCTGAGCTCACCTTATGGTGCCCACGAGTGTTTGGTTCGCTAGCTGGGGAATATAACAAACTGTGGAGTGTCCATCTCACGTGGCCTATTTTTCTTTTTCTGTTTCTTTTTAGCCGAGATTGGGGATTTTGATGAAGCATTGGACAGAGAGCATTTAGCAAAAAATAAGTACATACCTCAGCAAGATACTTTAGAAGACAAAATCGTGGAATTTCATCATAACCACATGTAAGTCTCATTCACAGCTTTATAATCTCTTCAAGCTGGTTCTCTCTGCCTCCCAGCATATGTGGGTATGTGTGCGTGCGCACACATGCACACACACATACACACACACACACACACACACACATACACACACAAACACACACACACTCACACACCATTGTGGTGGAGAACACAGTAGGTAAGTGGAGAGGAATACAGAGGCTTGTTGGGATGTTAAGACCCATACTGGGCTCTCACCCACCCCAGCCCGGGCCCCGGCTCGCCTCCTCAAGAGACTCGAGTTAGCCTGGGATTGTAAAACACCTCATGCTTTGGAATGAAAGGGAGAGTGTCAGACCACAGAGTCATCCCATTATCATCTTTACAGAAAATCAGGAAAGGGACTTGGTTAACTAGGGTCAAGTAAGAATATTGTGAAAATCTAGACTCTTCGTAACACATCTGTTTTTGCTTTTTGTTTCTATCCCTGAAACATTTTCAAAGGATCCTCTATGCTTTCCGTTGTTTTAAAAGAAGGTGTTGGAATCTGATGACAGTAAGAAAGAGTGTTGCCTTGAACTTTGCTCCCAAGTTTAGGTTATTGTAAGTGACTGAAAACTTGTTTTAGCACAGTGGTGATTTGCTTTTATGTGACCTTAAAGGAAACTCTTTGAGATTCAAAAAAATCTGGCTGAGTTTGAGATCGACTTCTGGGGTTTTGTGTTACACAAGCAATGGAGCTTTTGTCCTCACTGCGAGACTCTGGGTCATGATGAATGGGAGGTTGGGTGTCATCTGATCGGGTGGCCCTGCTGGTTGTGATGAAATGCCTTTCTATTTCCCAAGGGAAGCTTCTTAATCTCAAATTAATAGACATGGGGAATTCAAATCTCCTGGCTTCTCTCTCTAATTTTTGTTTTGTCAGTGGACAAACACCAGCAGAATCAGATTTCCAGCTCCTGGAGATTGCCCGTCGGCTGGAGATGTATGGAATCCGGTTGCACCCCGCTAAGGACAGAGAAGGCACCAAGATCAATCTGGCAGTGGCCAATACCGGGATTCTAGTGTTTCAGGTGAGAGCGTTAAGAACACAGCTCTGTTCCCTTGGTGATGGAGAGAGGAGCTGGCACTTCAACTCTGATTCATGCTGGGTGGGCCAGGCTAAGACCTCTGATAGTTATTTTTAGGTGGACAGGGAAAATGAACCTCATCTCAGCCTTTCTGTTTCCTGGGTCTTCAGCTTCCAGATTCTGTTTCTTCCATGTTACAGATTTGTTTGGGTTTATTGACTTTGCAGGATCACAGAAGCCTGTAGCTCTCAGTGGACCTGTGCTTAGAATAATAGAATCAAGTATAGTAGAATCAAGATTTCAGACCCTCAAATGAACACCTTTTTCACACTTGCAAATGATATTTGGCTGTAATGTGATCCTTTTAAACTAATTTGGGTTGAGCCAGCTCATTTGGGACTTCAGATATATGCCACTTAAAAAGAAAAGTATAGCCTCATATCGTGGTTCACTCCTGTAACCCCAGGGCTTTGGGAGGTGGAGGCGAGAGGATTGCCTGAGCCCAGGGGATTGAGACCAGCCTGGGCAACTTGGCGAGACCTCATCTCTACAATAAATCAAGAAATTAGCTGGGCATGGTGGTGTGTGCCTGTAGTTCCAGGTAATTGGAAGACTGAGGCAGAAGGATAATCTGAACACAGTAGGTTGAGGCTGCAGTAGCCATGACCATGGCACTGCACTCCAGCCTAGGCAACAGAGACTCTGACTCAACCAAAAAAAATAGAGAAAAAAGGGAAAAAGTAAAAAAGTATAATTAGTACTTTTAAGATATTACACTTTTATAAATTTTATATAAATATTACATTTTATAAATAAAAGCCACGTCCTTTCAGTTTTGTAGGAAAACACACTGTACTTGAATTCTTACGTGTATTTTACTTAAGGACACAGCAACTCTCTACTCTTTAAAATGTGTGCTCTATCGATCACGCTGCTATTTGACTGTTTTATAGACCAATACTTTTCTCTTAATAGCTTCATTGAAGTATTATTGACGTACAACAAAGTGCATGGATTTAAAGTGTGCAGTTTAATAGGGTCTTATGTGTGTGTATCCTGTAAAGTCATTAACAAAGCTAAGATATAGAATATATTCCCCACCTCCAAAAGCTTCCTCAGTACATTCCTTTTAAAGGAAACCAGGTCACCTGTGCTTTCATTTCAAATGAATATGGAGGAAGCATCTTTCTTTCTTGTGAAATAAGGGTCCAATTTCACCCAGTCTTGAAGTTGTAAATGTGGGCATGACATAAAATCCTTTTTGGAGCTCTTTTAGGTTTCCTTACATTTACCTTTCATATTTTATCAAAAGGTTCCAGTGATTCTCTGTTTTCGTACCAGAAGTTTACAATAGACACTAATCATTGCAGAATCACATCCCACAAAGAATTAAAATTGGGTTTCGTACTGGAGAGTAGGGAGTGACGTTTTGAGAACAGCGTGGTATTCAAGGCAGTGACTGCTCCTGAATGTTTTTGACACTTTTTGGCCAGCATGGTCCTCTATGAGTGCCTGATAAGAAAAACAATAAAGACCGATGTGGTGGCTCATACCTGTAATCCCAGCACTTTGGGAGGCGGAGGCGAGAGGATAGCCTGAGTCCAGAGGTTAGAGACCAGCCTCGGCAGCTTGGCGAGACCTCGTCTCTACAATAAATCATAAATTTAGCCAAGCGTGGTGGCACATGCCTGTAGTTCCAGCTACTCGGAAGGCTGAGGAGAAGGATCGCCAGAGCCCAGCAGGTCGAGGCTGCGGAGGCTGTGAGCATGCCACTGCACTCCAGCCTGGGGGACAGAGAGAGACTCTGACTCAAAAACAAAAAAAAAAAGATAAAGGAAAGCAATAAAGTCAAATGAGGTTTTCTGTACTATCATTAAATTTCAAATCATAACCCATAACCATTTCTAAAAATATAAAGAGGGAGAAGAAATGCTTCACAATTGAATTAATTGGTTTCTGTTGTGTTGGATACAATCTAAATATTGAGAGTTGCTGGCTAATTTGATCATGTCCAGAGGCTACATCTTGGAATTAGCTTCTTGCCAGTACCTAATTGCTTCGTTCTTCCCACTTGGAGTGATGAACCTGGTGTCCAAGTGGGCTCCAGGGATTTCTGAGTTCAGTCGAGGCAGAACAGATGGGGATTGGTACCCGGCAACTCTGCCTTGGATAGAGATAGTGGTGACCTGGCCTCCAAAGACAATGAGGACAGGCAAGTCCCACCCAGAGATGTGCGCTGGCCTTGAAGACACACAGAAGGCCTGGCCTCCCATCCTGAGTCCCACTGGTGCTGCAGGAAGCTTGGTGGGCATAGGTGTCAGACTAGTGTGTAAAACGAGGGGTAACTGGCTGCTGGCCTGCTGTATGTTGGCAGTGACTGCAGGTGAAGGCAAGTGCTTGGAAGTCTCTTTTTGCCACATTTTAACTCCGTGACTTGGGACAAACTAAAATCTCTCCCGCTTGCTGGGTATACATGGACATAAAGATGGAAATAAAATAGACTCTGGGGACTCCAGAAGGTGGCTGGGGCATGCTGTGAGGGTTGAAAATTCACCTGTTGGGTATGGCGGTCGCTACTTGGGTGATGAGTTCCCCAAGAGCCCAAACTTCTCCACTACAGCAATATGCCCATGTACCAAGCCTGCACACGTCCCTCCGCATCTAAAATAATAACAAAAAGTGGATCAATCAAATAAAATCCATCCATGTCGCAGTTTCCGTGTCTAGGAAATGAAGATAATCAAGCTACTTTGCTGGGTTTTGTGGCATAAGGTTTCATAAGATAAGGGGTGTAAAGCCCTTGGGACGGCACCTGGCTCTCCAGAAGGAACAGCTGTTAATTATTGTGGAGGTTGTCATGGTTTTTTTCTATTTTTCTTTTTATCATTACCTCGGCCGGCTGCTTCTCTCCCTAGAGGCAGGCTTAGTTTGAATGCCAAATCATATAATTAGTGAGAAATAATGATCCAGGAGCGGACGCCACCCGATAGCCACAGAGCCTGTGAATTCTCCGCCAAAGGCGTCTTTCCTGAGCGATCGACCGTCGGTCTTTGTCTGCAGAGCCAGCAGGCTCCCGAGTTGCTTATGATGTGTCTCCTGGCTCACCGACTGCTGTCTCTCTTCTTAGGGTTTCACTAAGATCAATGCCTTCAACTGGGCCAAGGTGCGGAAGCTGAGCTTCAAGAGGAAGCGCTTTCTCATCAAGCTCCGGCCTGATGCCAACGTAAGTGGCTCTGGGGAGAGAGGGGACCCACTGAGCCATGGGGGGGGTAGTGTGCCCTGCAGGGTGGCCAGTGCCACCTGGGTGCTTTTGTCTGGATGACCTGAATGTCTCTGCAGACAGATGTTTCCAGGTGCTCGGTAACTCTACAGCTGGTATGCACAGAGAGCCCAGTGGCTCATGCTTGTAATCCCAGCACTTTGGGAGGCTGAGGTGGGAGGATCGCTTGAGCCCAGGAGCCTAGGCAACAGAGAGAGACGTCATCTTTACAAAAAAATTAGTTGGGTATGGTGGCACGTGCCTGTAGTCCCAGCTACTTGGGAGGCTGAGGTGGAAGGATTGCCTGCGTCCAGTAGGTCGAGGCTGTGGTGAGCCACGATCATGCCACTCCAATCCAGCCTGGGCGACAGAGCAAGACCCTGACTTAAAAATAAAAATAAAAAAAAGGTGCACAGATGTGTACCTGGGAATAGGGTCACTTACCTGTATAAATCCAGGTTGCCTGACAAACAGCCTAGGCTGTGCTGTTGCTGCATGTCCAACCTCTGGTCCTGCCTCAGGACCCTGTCAGCATTCGACCTTGTCCCAGGCATGCCCCTGCCCAGCCAGCTCTAGGACCCTCTAGTTCCTGCTGCTGCCCCGAACCTCTCATGTAGCTCACTCTCACAAGCTAACCAGGTCCTCCCCCCACCCCAGCTCCCCACTTGCTTCCCACAAACCCCCTAAAGATGTGCCCGACACCGGGACTGGGTCAGGGAAGGGAAGAACAGCGTCTTCTTTGTCTGCCGGAAGTGGCGATGGAGGAGATGGGTGATGGGTTCCAGGTGTCTGTCCCCAACCAGAGCATAGAGTCCTTTTTTCCCCATGGGAAAGAAAGATGACAAACAGCAGTGTAGGCTTCCAGTTTCACTACCATATGGATGAAATCGGCTTCATGGTCTAACCTGGGAAGCACGCGCCCACAACACGTGGTTCTCTCGGGAAACTGCATATGAATTCCAAAAAGCTACCTGACGAGTGAAGCATCACAGCACAACTCCTCTGTAGCTTGGGTCGGCCCCAAACCGTGAGCTCCCCAGAAAGAGTTGGAACTGCTGGGAATGTTAAGGACTGTGGTAACTTTGTTTATCTAATATGGCCACTTAAATTGGGAACATTCACTTTGGGAGTAGAAAATCACCATGTTCCTTTCCAGAATCCAAGGACGTGAGTTTTTTTCAGCTGAGAGGGAAGTTTTGTTTTGTTTTGTGCTCTAGAAAAAAAAAATGTTTATTTTTTGTGTTTATTTTTCGTGTCGTTCCTGGGGCCACCTGGAGACTTGAGATTATGCTATTTTGCAGAGAAAAGTCAAAGTTGACAGAAAGCATAAGGAAGAACACAAAGATAAAGTGTGTTTCAGATATCATAAGGAGGCAAGAAAGGAATTTCAGTATTTGGATTTTTTTCCTTAGAAATATAAGCCAAGTAAACATAATTTGTTTATGTATTCTGTCAAAAAAAAATGGCCACCGCTTCTGTAACAACTGTTTTCTGTTTTCCTCTAAGGAATTCTGTGGGGAAGAAAATGGTTGAATAGTGACTTCATCTTGTCACTAGGAGTAGCTGTATCTTTCTAGATTTTTGAATGTATGGACATGCTATCATGAAAAGGCACAGTCAAAACTGTATTGGACAAATGTGTTTTCTACCCCTTTTCTCATATTTCAGTGGAATATCTGTGGGTAATAGAAACATTGTGTTTTCCCTTCACAGAGCTCGTACCAGGATACCTTGGAATTCCTAATGGCCAGTCGGGATTTTTGCAAGTCCTTCTGGAAAATCTGCGTCGAACATCATGCCTTTTTTAGACTTTTTGAAGAGCCCAAACCAAAGCCAAAGCCGGTCCTCTTTAGTCGAGGGTCCTCGTTCCGGTTCAGGTAACATCGCCCCTTCCCACCTCCCTGTTTGCCATGTGAACACTTTTCCTGGGACTTTTCTTTTCTTGCTGTTACAACTGCTGTGACATACAGCACGTGGTAAGGTGAACTCTTGTTGGCCTTCGGGAACCATGGCTGACGGCGGCACCTGGAGTCACCCTCGCTGGGGGCTCTGTTTGACCAGCAGAGAGGTGTGAGGCAAGCTACCTGGCCATAGTCACCTCCTGACAACCTTCTCTAACTCAGCTGGGGTCCGTTTCTCTCCAGAAGTAAAAATGTCTTATGAACACCTGGGTTTCCTTCATAGAATGATGCATGGATTCTCACATCACAAGTTGGCTTTCCCATTTGTTTTTTTCAACAAATGTTGTATCTCCCATGTTGCAAAGATGGTTCTGAACACTGAGCCCTTCATGAAAGGTAGACACTTGGCATGGCTGCTTAACAGCCAAACACACAATTAGGAAGTGGGTTACTTACCTGCACATTTTTTTTTCTGTGTATATGAGGAAAGACCGAGAGAGCGAATGGACACATAACATAGGCTCTCCTGGGGTTGCTTTCAGTCTTGCCTGACTCCAAAAACCCACGTGTCTCCCAGCAAAGGAAGGAGGGAGGGAGGGTAGAGACAGGGAAGCGTCGTCTGGGTTTAAATCAGAAGGCCTTGGTGTTTTCCCTTCTGTGGCCTTCGTTCCAGCGGCCGGACGCAGAAGCAAGTTCTCGACTACGTTAAGGAAGGAGGACATAAGAAGGTGCAGTTCGAAAGGTAAGAGAAGCTTCGCAGCTGCTTCTTGTCTGAGGAGACTTGTACTCTCTCACTCACAGTGGATGGCCGCCGAACATTTCTCCACCCAGGCTGGGTGTCCAGTGAGTTATAAATGATGGCTTCAGAGTTGACCTCAGCAAGTACAACAGTTTAGGGGCACACACTCGGGATCAGATGAGATGAGAAGAAAAGATGGACAGGACCAAGAGAGGAGGGGAGAACGCTAGCAAGGGCGAGGAGGGAAGGGACCCGGGACATCACAGTGGGGGTAAAGCATTGTCAAAACTGGCTCGCCAGCGAGTCCTTCAATATTTGGGGATTTGTATTAAAAATATTTCTCAGCCTGGGCAACACAGTGAGAACTTATCTCTGCAAAAACAAACAAACAAACAAACAAATGGCGTAGTGGTACATGCTTGGAATCCCAGCTACTTGGGAGGCTGAGGTGAAAGGATTCCCTGAGACCAGGAGGTTGAGGCTATGGTGGGCCATGATTGTGCCACTGCACTCCAACCTGGACGACTCCGACTCAAAAAACAGAAAAAAGAAAATATTTCTATGAAGTTTTTAATTAAATAAAGTTTGGATGCACAGAAAGAGGATTTATTACTCTTTTGATTGTTATGGGTGAGAGCACACACTTATAGCTCTCAGTATGTGCAAGGCTGTTCTGAGCACTGGGCCTATATTAACTCACTGAGTCACCCACAGGGTCGGCGTTCTTTCATGTCCTTTGTAGAGACGGAGGCACTGACTCCAGAAGGTTAAGTAGCACAGGCCTCGAAGCTGGTAAACATTTCTAGCCAGCCAGCCCCAAAGCCCAGTGCTCTGGGACCAAGCAACAGCACTCGAGAGGGACTCAGAGATGATAGGCCTCTAGCACTAGCCAGTGATGCGGAATTTAAAAATTTTTTTTCTCTTTTCATATGTTTGAAAATTGCAGTAGGCCAGTTGCAGTGGCTCACGCCTATATTCGCAGCACTTTGGGAGGCCAACACAAGAGGAGTGCTTGAGCCCAGTTTGAGACCAGCCTGGGCAACATGACGAGACCTCATCACTACAGAAAAATTTAAAAATTGGCTGGGCATGGTGTGTGCACCAGTAGTCCCTGTTACTCAGGAGACTGAGGCGGAAGGACACCTGAGCCCAGGAGGTTGAGGCTGCTGTGAGCTGTGATCATGCCACTACAGTCCAACCTGGGCAACAGAGTGAGACCCCGACTCAAAAAATTAACAACTATTAACCTTTTGACGTATTTGTTTCTGGAACCTTCTTATTCTCCTAATTGTAGATATGACTAAACCGCCTTGAATCAGCCCCTTCATTATTTCCCTTCACCCCTCCTCAGAGGCAACTGCCACACAGTGGCTCCATTCTGTATACTTGGTCCCGCATCCCCAGAGAATATGTAGGGTTCCCCTGAGCTGTGCTTGTTCATTCAAGTCCTCTCATGCTGTACCTTATTCTGTATCCTGCTTTTTTAAGCTACCCTATCCTGTTTTGAGATCAGTTTTAAGTGCCCTATAGTGTTATGAAGATATTACACTTCATTTGTCTGATTCCCTATTGATAAACATTCAGCTCTTTCCGGGTTTTGTTTTGATTTTGCTGAAACCAACCCGCTGCCGTGGCCACCCTTGGATCTGCCTCGCGATGCCCACCGGTGGCGGCCCTGCAGGCCCAGCCTCAGAAGCATCCCATTCAAGAGGCTTTTGTGCGGGTATATCTGGAGATGGCACATCTGTAATTTTCTTGGGATTAGCAATTTGTATTTTGAGGACCATATGATAATAAGAAGTGGCCCGGTTGTCTCTCTACTGCAGAATGTGGGTGCCTCCGGGCTTTTCTGTGGTAATGTGGGGTATTTTGAAGAAAAGCTGGATGTGCCTTGGAATGTCATCTCTAAGTCCTCTCAGTTTCGTGGGTTTCCGGACCTGAAAAGTGTCTAATGCCTGTTCCATGGGGAAAGAGGGACTAAGCGGACTGAGGAAGGGAAAAGATGAAGGTGGCGTGTTGGTGGCATTCAAGTCCATCCCTTCTACGGCCGAGGGCAGGCCTCTCCTCTGAACTTAACCACTTAGAGGTAACCGCCCTTATTATAGAACAGATCTAGAAAATAATCACCCAGAGTACACGAGTTGGTTTCCTATCGCTGGGCTGTAGCTTGTGACGCTGGTCATTCAAGGGTCTGCCAGTCCTCCCTTTGCTGTGACTTCCTCCTCACTGGGAGGTCCTGGACACCACCCCGCGCCATGAGAATTGGAGCAAGGGGCCTCTGAGAACCTCTTCAAGATTGTAGTAACCCCTGAGCCAAGTGTTAAAAAGGATGACTGTGTGTGTCTGTTTCCTAGTGGCATTTATAAAAGTGGCTTTGGGTGCCTTCATTGTCATGAAAGAACCTAATGCTTCCAACAAAAGAACCTTTTGTTTCATTGAAAAAACAGAAAATAAAATCTCACCTAATATCAGCCATCTTGTGTGATTTCTCTCAGAAAACACAGCAAGATTCATTCCGTCAGAAGCCTTGCCATGCAGCCTGCAGAACTGAATTCAGAAGTGCCAAAACAGGTCAGTCATGACAATGGATTATTCTGACTCTGTTTTTCACCAGTCTTGCTCTGCTGAGCACAGGGCTTGACAGCAATGTTTTCCAATTCCTCGTCCTTCCCTTTTGAGGATTTTCACAGATGGGTATCTGGTTGTGGGCCTTGGCTTTGACCAGACCTAGGCTTTGTGCTCTGCACACCCAACCTGGGTTCAGTCAGAGGCCCTGGAGTGTGTCCTGTTTTCAGCTGACTTCTGATCTAAGCTACCCAGAACACAGCTAAGGGGTAGAAGCACCCACATAAGTTGATATAGCTGAGCCTGGCCTTCCAGCTAAATGGGCACACTTAGGCGAAGAGACGTGGGCCCGTTTTGCAACTGATGGGCATAGCTCCCGCTTGGTGCCAGAGTCAGAAACCTTCACGGGCGCAGAACTGGGCAAGGAGTTCCCAGAGCTTATGTTACAGGGCAGTGACCACAACTGGCAGCAGGAGACATTACCACTCTCGCTCTGAAGGTGGCTAGAGCTCATTTTCCCTGGAGCTGGTCTCTGGGTAAGTTTTCAGGGCTTTCTCTAAAAGAGGACAAGAACCTTGTTGGGGAAGAACACGAAGGAAGTTTCTTTGTGTGACTCCAAAAAGCGCCCCTCCCCACCCCAGCTGCCCTAAGAAGTCTGAGCAAAGACGGTTTGGGTTTTTTCTCGGAAGGCTGTCAGCTTGCCTTTGGGGGTCCATGGTATTGCTTTCCTTCCTGGTCCACCCACCCCTCCCTCCTTGGGGAGGCCCCCGGGGCCTGGACAGGCTGTCTTGTTCTTAGAAATTTGAAAACTGCGCATCCTAGAGAGTGTAGCCAGAGCCTAGCTTGTACTGCTGGGGATCAGCCTTGTCCACTCCCACACCCTGAGGGAACCTTCTGGATCGTGACCGAGCGTGCTTCTCTGAGTGCCTGCTTACTGTCAGAGGACTCTGTTCTAACACTGGGGCGGGCAGCCTTTGCTTACGGCACTCCTTTCCACCGCCTGCAGCCGACGCAGATGCTTCAGTGCGACCCTGACGTCTCTTCATGTTCAGCTCTGGTGTAACACCCTCCCTCTTCTCTTCACCCCCTCCTTCTTTGTCTTGCCCCCCCCAGTCCCCACAGAGCGCTAGCCTTGTGTCCGGAGAAGGTGCTGAGTCCCCAGGTGGCCAGAGCTGCCCGCCAGGAAAGGAACCGAAGGTCTCCACCCATGAGCCGGGGCCGCACCCCAGCCCTGCCCTGAAGAAGAGCCCTGCGGGTAACAAGCGGGCGGACGGAGCCGTCAAGGCGCCGCCGGAGGAAGAGGAGGAGGTCGTGAAGGATAGGACCCAGCAGAGTAAACCTCAGGCCCCGCAGCCAAGCACAGGTCCAGCATCCCGGGCTGCTAGGGGCAGCAGTACTTCCATTCCTTTCATTGACTGCAGTGACGTAGATAGTGAATACGACCTGCTCAGAGAACAAGTGTCCCGGTCACGGTCCCAAACAAATGACAACTATGAGGGTGATCTGACCAGTGGTGTTTATCTGCCCTCCAGGGACGAGAGGTGCAGAGAGCCTGGGCACAGGGCTTCCCCTCACTCTGCAAAGTCCTCCCGGCCTCCTTCCAGAGAATTCCTTGATGATGATTCGGCAGACATAACCTTTGATATGAGTGGGAGCCCTAGACTCCCCAGACATAGCTCTCTGATAGATGAAATGTTCAGGGCCTCGGCAGGTCACAGCCCTCTGGCCACCCCCTTGTCTCCCAGCAGCAGAAGTTCAAACATGAGCTGGGACAGAACCGGGTCTCAAGGCTATGTCTCTGAAAACGGACATGACCATAGAGAGGGGAGCGTGGGAGAAGATACCCTCCCAAGCTGGGGCCCACCTTATGAAAACTGCTCCCCCGTCTTGCCCAGGCCATTCCTGCGGAAGCTTCCTAGTAGATATAACAAGTCAGAGACAGATCCACTCATCCTTAGCCAGGTAGTGTCCACCCCAGAGGCCATGGATAGGCCTGATGGCCGTGGAAAGGGAGGGCAGGCCAGTGTGGCCGCTTCTGAAGGTAGAATGCTGGCCAATGGCACCCCTCGAGTGAGTCCCGCCTCAAAGATCCCCACCATGCGGTCAGGGTGTGCGGATGGCATGGCGGACCAGCTGGCGCCCCTGCAAATGACCGAGGGCTCCACTAGCAGTGGGACCGCATCCAGTGATTCAGACTCTGAAATGCTGAGCCCCGTGAGCCAGCCCCTCGTATTTGGTAACCCCGCAGCGCTGTGTTCCCCTCCCCTGCTGAGAAGTCAGGTGACCTTAGGTGGCCCGTGTTTGAATGAGGAAAAAGAGGAGAATGAGTGAGGAGGCCAGTCTCCAGCTGTGAGCAGCCTGGGTCAGAGTCCAGGGTTTCTCCAGAGACGATCTGTTCTAGTCCACATTCGTTAGAGGACGTTTTGGACAGGTACATGTTTGGATAAGGTATGCCTGGCTTCTAAAAGCGTTAAGAAAAACAAAACTTCACGCAAATGACTTGCTGTCCAGAAAAGGTGGACAAGATGAACAGCAATTCCACTGGCAAGTAGAAAGGAGCTTGTTTATTTCACTGGCACAGGCTAGGAAGAAGCGCTTTATTATGAATTTGATCATGTGTATAGTGTTATATTTATATGGCAATTTTCTGTGTATGTTCAATTACGTGTGCAGATCACCCTCCTGTTGGTTGAGTGCTTGAACAGAAGTACCTGGAGATGACGGGGAAGGGCTTGGTTTGACCTTTCCTCTCCCCCTTCTTTAAAAGGAGGGCTGCTTTTCTGTGCCTCACACAGTGAGGAGTTGACACAATTCAAGGCCAAATGTAAGGTGATGGCTAGTTGAGGTTGTGTTGGTAAAATCTTAGTCAAGAATAACGAATGTTTTAATGGAAAGAATTTGGGGTTATTTCTGCTTTCCAGGCTTCATATGAAATGCTAGAAAGGTCTTGGGTTGTAATTTGCTTGGGATTGTTGGTTTGGTTGGGGTTTGCTTTGGTGGATCTCATTGTTAGCTGTGTTTTAAGAAGTCATAATTCTGCCTCTCAGAATCTCGTGGTGAAACATAGAGCTGCCCATGAGTGGGGATGCAGGGAAGAGTGATACCTTGAAATCGGTCACGTGGTCACCAGTCGGTCAGCAGACCAAATGCCTGCCTTTGAATTGTGCACAGCATTGACGAGAACCACTTTCCAGGATCGTTGCTCTTGGTTTATGGTTCACGCTTCTGTGAACAGTGTCCTCTATTGAGATCAGTGACACTTGGATGTTTCTCTGAGCAGGACAAAAGAAAGTGTAAGGAGCAAGAGACTTGACTTCTTTTTAAAACTTGCCCACTGATGTCAATGCCTTTCACCCAACATTCCTACATTTTAGATCCAGGAGCCTGGTTTTAACTAGCATTGTTTCTCAAAAAGCAATCACTTGAGACATTTTAGTGAGTCGTGATGCCTGCTCCCTGACCCTATTGATGGTGATCTAATTGACCTTGAGTTGCTGCTTGGGCTCCCAGCTGGTTCTACTGGGCGGCCAGGGTCACTTCTCTTCCGGGCCTCATTGCCTTGTAGAATCTAGTGGAACACAGTGAGAGTGTTAGCTGAATTTTTTGGCTTGCTTGCAGAATAAAGGAAAGCGTCACTAAGGAAATGATTTTCTTAATGCCTGTTATTTGTACTTTTCAGTCTTAGGTAATTTTGTTTAAAGATAAATTGTAGAATAAAATTCTTAGATCCTACATAACTACAGAATTATTGAATAGTTATATGCAACAATCCCTACGTGCCACCGTGCCAGTGGCCTTACTGGACTCAGTATGTGACTTGAGTGCGGGGAAGAACTAAGCATGTTTAGGAAACTGAGTAGAATGTGGCAGCCGTATAGAAAAAACAGAAGCACTGACTCTGCTTGTGGTTCACAAATGATTTCCTGTCCACATGAATGTCAAGAAGTTGATTTTAAAGACTCTGAAGACTTAACTCCTTTTATACAGACTTTTTTGGGTTTTATTTTCCAAATCATTTGATCCAGTGCCTGCTTGAATCAAACTGATGATTGGCTGCTGTGACAGTTGTTCATTGAAGTAGTCTACTTGCATCTTGCTTTAGATTTGTATACTTCCCAGAATCACAGAATCTTAAAACTAGAAGGGATACTCAGAGATCATCTGGGGAAACCTTCATTTTATGGATGAGAAAGCTTGTCCCGACGGAGTGAAATGACTACAGTCATATGGATGGACAGCCATTGCATGACAAAGCTGAAACTCTAACCCAGACTCTGGACTTCACCTTTTTAGTCTATGTGACATCTGGGTGCAATAAGAGCTTTTTGACTCAATATTTCAATTTTGGAGAGCCTTGTATGGATTAATAATTAAAATCAGATGTGGAAGCTAGAGATCACGTAGACTTGACTTAGGTAATTACAGGCCATAATTGGCAGGAAGAACTTATTTATCTTGTGGGATTTTGCAGTTATAAAATGTTTTTGCATATTCTGTTTTGACTTAGAAAAAGATGTCAGTTTGCTATATGAATGTTCAGTCAAATGTGAGTTAAACAGAATCAAGCGTGGAATCCTGTGGTTTATTTGTGAAGGTGGTTTGTTCAATGAGTTTTCTCTTTACCTCTGATTATGTAGCAGTGTGGTGGTGAAATATGAATGGGCAGTAGATATTCACTTATAAGCATGTAATACGGATCATCACATGTAAACCTCCAAAGCAAAAACATGCCCCGGCCACTACTTCGTTTTGCTTTTTCCTGCAGAAGTGTTTTGATCTAAAGTGTTTTAAAAGCTGTCAGTCGATGGTGAGATCCTTAGTTCCATACCTACAAGATGTCCTGCTCTAAGAGTTGCTCATAGCGTCTTTCTCTCTTTGGTTTTGTACCAACCAAGTGACTTAACTTCTGCTTCTTTGCCAGCATTTATGAAAGCAATCTCGGTGCTTAAAGAAGGGAAGCAGGGCTTGTTCAAAGGCTGCACATCCGGGTGTTGAGAACAGTCACTACTTACCTCCAGGGGAGCTTGCCCTGCGCTAATAAAGTCGCCATAACACTGGTCAAAGAGTCACATCTGTGTTTCCCTGGGCCCAGTAGAGCCAGTTTGCTGATATCTGTGGTCTCCCCAGTGTCACTGTGAAGAGTTCAGGAAAAGCCAGCATCTGCCACCCACCTTCCATGCCCTTTGACTTTTGGGAGACTCCTGTCCCCAAGTCTTTACCCAGCCTGCAGGGTCTCACCATGTGGTGACAGGTGGGCGTCTGTGTGTGTGTGTGTGTGTAAAGTTGAATTAAGGAAGGCCAGAGAGGGGGTTGGGTGTAAAGATTAGGCCACAGAGACTGGGAACTCGCAAATGCATTCAGATTTCCTGTCAACTAGTCTTTGTAAGATAATAGCTGGCGTGTGGGTCTCCTGACTCAGCAAGGTCTGCAGGCTTCCAGCCACCTTTCAAGACCTCTCTTGCTGCTCTGTGAAATACTACTTGGAGACCATAGGAGGGAGACAGACCTGATATAAACGCAAATCTTAAAGCCACTCTTGGCTACTCCAGGGCCTCCTTGCATTAATATTCTTTATTGGGTATTAGTTCAAAACATGTAAATCGCAGACTCTTTTGTGGTTGCTTTTGCTGCTGCTTGTTAAGGGCAAAATAAAAAATGCAAGAAATTCTTTCAGCATGAAGAAATGTGTTTAACGAGTTCCAGAACTTAAACTGAACTGCCTCAGCTCTGCTAGCAGTCATCTGTATGCCATTGACGATATTTTATTAGACAGGCATTTAATTAGAGGAAGTCTGTGGGCCAGATTTTGCCCTCCATGTGTGATTCATATTTGGGAATTTCTCATAGATTTATCCCACCAAACTGTGCCGTGTAGCCTGCACTTAAAATGTGAATAATTCTGATTTTATTCTCAGGAACTTCTTTGAAGATCCAAGCCAGGCAAGGCTAAAAAAGCTAGGCCTGCAAAACTTAAAATGATGCGCGAGTCTCTCAGAATTTCCTCTGAGTATACAAAATCCAGTCGGTCCTGAATGTGCCTCAGAAATTCGACTTTCTTATAAGCCCTGGAATCATTTTGATTGGTTGTCAGGCCCTTAAATTGAGGAATTGGGGCACTCTTAACTTTCAAACTTATTTTGATTTTATTTGCTTCTGTCTCAATCTCTTCTCCTTGCCTGGGTCCTTATTCAAATTAGCCAGAATTTTAAGAGCTCTCAGTTACATTCCCCAGACAGGCTCTTTCCTTCGGACCTCCTCTCTTGTATTGTATAGGTATCTCTCCTCCGATGGTCATGAACTTTATCACTCGAAGACTGGCCTTCATCAGTTTTTGGGGCATGAGTCTGTTACATTGCTGCTACATTTTACAAATCGAATTGGAAAAGAGTCTTTCTAGGCCATCTCTGTAGTGGAGCGAGTTCCTTGGAGCCTTGTGGAGGTGAACATTTTAAAGTACTCTGTTGCTTGTAGCTCTCTGATGAGTTTTATATTGACCCATGTTAGCCAAACCCCTAAGAATATATGGAAGGAAGGGTACTGTTGAGTGAACTTCTACGAGCAGTAATACTGTGATTAAAGAAATTTACTCTGGCAACATAAAAGAATTTACTGGCACTGTTTTTTTCCTTGTTAGTTTAATCCCATCTGTTTCTGTTTAATTGAGTGAAACTTAATACAGGGAAATGAGGTCTCTAGTGCACACATGTGCATACCTCTAACAACAGTTGCTGGGATTTAAAATGAAGCCATGACTTTTAGGCCAAAATTAGCATGCCGCTTAATGTAGCAATTTTCTTTTTATTAAAAGATAATGACAAAAAGCAAACAATTCTCCATGATGGCTTGGCCCAGAGCTGTAGGCATCAAAGATCAAAAGTGGTCCTGTGCTACCTGTCCAGGTACGTACTTGAAAAGAGCTATTTGTCATTTCCTTGAGTAACCTAGAGAGAGATTTCTGGGCATCTCCCCTATGAGCAAAGGTTGTAAATGCCGATTTGTATTCCACAGATATGTCTGGGAGGAGAGGAATGGAGTCTTGTTTTGAAAAAAGGTCTTGTTTCATAAAATAAATAGCATGTCACTCAAAAAGGAAAAAAAAAAACCCCACAGACAAAAACTCTAACATAAAGAACTTTCTTTTTTTCTAATGAAAGCAATTCAACATCCCAGTGGAAGCTAAGGGAGAATTAGGAAATCCTCTTTTCCTGAAAGCTTTAAAATTGAATAGACTCCGATTTTGTCCAGAATCACTTGGGTGTGGATTGGCTGCGTGACGGGAACGTCACAGTGTAGCCCGGAAACCAAGCCCTCTCAGCATCTTCTTGGCCTCTGGCATTTGATGGTAATTCTAAGTAGAGGAGGCCACTCATTTGCTCCTTCATGCTGTCTCTAGATCAGGTTACTACGATTTGTCTTGGGGGTGCTTTCTACTTTCTACAGGCAGGATTAAAACACCATGACTGAGGCGGGATATCTGATCTGCATGGATTGTGAGCCAGTCCCAGAAGTCAACTTGCAAGGCTGGTGCTGCTTGGGCAGTCACGAAAAGCGGTGCCGTGAGATACCCTCGCTGGCTGCATGGGCCAGGGACGGGGTTTCAGAACATTGAGGAGTAGGTCGAAATCACCGCAAAATGCGAAAGCACACAAACTCAGGATGCTAAGGAGGCAGCCAGGGCCACAGCGTGCGTGGGGAGGAATAAAAAGCATCAAAAAGTTGAGTGACTCTTTTGGAGCGAGAGGTGGTAGTGGTACCCAGAGTTCTGAGATCGTGAGTCTGCTGCATTATGAATCTGCTTTGCTGTGAATCTGCCTTGTTAGCTGGCTCTAAAGTGGGCAGCCATGGGAGGGTCGCTTAGGAGCCTGCAGTGGTGTGGTGACTGGTCTGTCATTACTCACAGACGACCTTTTTTGACTCCTGAGACCAAGCTAACAACTCCTTTTTCCTGGGCCTCAAAGTTCCTTTGTAAGAGGGAAAGCATTTGTCACCCTGCCCACAGTGATTTAGAGAAGGACTAAGGATAGGTCTTCCTTAGTTAAGAACGCACACCAGCTGCTCTTTCCAGAAGCACCTAGAATGCCTGATGGATTAAATCCCTTACTCTCACCCCTTTCTGCCTTGGAAAGTTGCCGTGAAAACCTAACTAACCAAATCTCACAAGCTTGGCCTATATGATTAATCCAATTCCCTTTTGTTCTCTCTGTGTGTATATTTAATACTGTAGCTAATATGTTTTTATTAAAATTTCTAATACACCGAATTAATTTTAAAATGGAAAAGGCTGGGGACTTCATTCTCATTTTTGTCATTTGTTTAATAAATTTGAGAAAACATTTTCTGTTGTTCCATTGTATGCAGTGTTTTGTCAGCATGGACCTATCTAGGAGAAAAGGCTTTGTTTCCAACGTTCTGTCTTTATCCTCAAAGCATGGTGTATCTTCTGTTCCCTGCATTGTTGGAGCACTGTCACATGTCTTTTTTTTTTTTAACACTGCTGAATACCAGTTTGTACTTGGACTACCTGTTTCCTCTAGAGTACAGTGATCCTGTTTCCTAAACAGCAAGCTTTCCTGCAGAAGCATCCTAAGTGGTCATCCTGGGTGGCGCCATGTTGCACTCAGGTGGGAAAAGAGAAAGTGACTAGACACCTCTGCGTTTCTGATTTCATCTTCCACCAAGGCCTGCACTTTAGACTCCAGGCAGTGCATGGGGGGCCGGGGCCTTGGAAGCAAACAGGATCACTGTAGCTAGGGGAGAGGTCTCCCCGAAACAGAGTGTATCTGTGATGGTAGCTTGCATGGGGGAGCCCCGACAGCCAGCCAAAAGGATTTGCCTTCATGTGTAGAACAGAAACATCTGTTTCAATGGCGATGGAAACTTTTACACAGAACACCTCTATAAGAGAACTGCTTACAGATATGCGTTTGTTTTGTTGGGTGGAGGGAACATAGAGAAGGTAAGGCCTTGCTTGGCCTCCTTGGGCTCATCAGCCAGGGAGCTGTTTTGCATTCTGATGGGCACCCAGGATGCAGGCTGTCACAGATGCTGTCTGGTTTCACCTCCCCTCACTGTGAAGAGTGCAGGACCTCAATAAAGCATGGACTGATGCCACTGGGAAGACTGCTGGCTTCTCCAATAACAATGAGCTTGGTGACTTTGAGCATGGGAAGCCACACTCATGTCACGGTGTATGCACGGTATTACTGTCTCTTGTTAATCTAAACTGAAGAGGCTTTTACTTGTCCTAACAGGTATCATGCTGTAAAAACTGTCCATTGTAACTGTTCTTTCCCACTGATGGCTGAAGCTTTGTCCTGAGCACAAGATGGTATTTCTCATTGGTATGAAACACCATGTTCCCTAACCCAAACACTGCTGTCGCTTCCACCACCACCACCACCACCGTGTTGAAACAAAGGCGCGTTCTTCTGTATCTTTTCCCCATAAGTAAGAGCAAGGTAGCGCACCCACCATCATTTTGCCATGAGTGCATGTCTCTTTTTATTTTTATGCAAGTTGCATCGCTGTTGCTCTTCTGAATTGCTTGATGATGAACTGTGAAGTTGATGCTTAGCTGCTTGTGCAACTTTTCTTAAAGGAACTGGGTCTGAGAAGCACACACACATTACCCTCAACAGCCTAACGTATCAAGAAGAGGACACACCGCTAACATTGGTAATCCTATAACCTGGTTTTTCTTATGGAACCTTGTCATTTCAATAAAATACTGCCAGCTTTTTTTTTTAAGCATGTTCCATTGGGCAGGGACCCAACTTTGATATCAGATTGTAGTGAATCCTGCCTATTCAGGAGACTACCTATTATTAAGCACAATATGACTATTTTGATAACTGGCTTTCAAATGCAGATGATTTCTAGAGAGATCTCATTGTATTCTCTTAGCGAGAGCTTATGAACTTCAATAGAGCATTTAAAAAAATAGATGAAAACCTACATCGCTAATGTATTTCCTGTATGTGCCTTTGGAGTGTTTCCTGGGGACACAGGGATAAAAATCTCCTATATTTTAGAACCAAATAGCAGGAGACAAATCATGATAAATGGCATCTAGCGTTTGCCAAATAAATGATTTTATTTAGAGGGAATATTGAAGAAAAAACATAGGTACTTTTTATTATTGCACTTTTAAATTTTTTTGAAAAAGGAAGTTGAGAAAGCAATCAATATACTCATTTTTGTCAATATTCTCATTCTCAAATATTTACCAGACGTACTGTGGATTACAATCTTTTAAGATTATCGTCAGTTTTTCTAGTTCCTTTTTTATAGGAAAAAACAATACCTATCTGGTTAAAAAATGGAGACCAACTTACAGACCAATTTAAAAAACAGGACAAGCACAGTTATGCATTGGAAATGCCATATTTATTTTTTGAAAAAATAGATGAGAATTTTTCCCTTTCTTCAGAATTGGGTGTTTTTGTGTTTAAACCTTTAATACAAGGTGAGGAGGAAGATGGCTGACGTGCAGCTTGTGCCCAATCCCAAACCATTGGGGGCAGAGAGGCACGGGTGAGTCTGGCTGATGGGAGACTCTCCTCCTAGTGTGTCTCAGTACTCAGCTGAAGAGCTGACCAGGAGACACTGTCGTCTGAAGGATGCTGCAAACCCAGCTCCCCCAGAGCAGCCAGGAGGGAAGCAAGATGAATGCATTTTAAATCAAAAAGAGCAGCTCACGCCGTTTCTGGGCTGGGTGATAAATTGAAATCCATAAATATAGCAGTGCTAATTTGAAGCTTCATAATTGTTTGTGCCATGAGAATCTGTATGTTTAAAGGGGTTTTAAAAAGCAATTACTAGAAATGCTTCCCCTGAGAGCTGTAGGAGTGGGGGCATTTTCAGTCCATGGGAGCAACATAAACTCAAACCTCTTCTAGATGAATGGTGAGGTTGGGGGAGGGGATCACAGAATCGTTGGGAAGAGGTGAAGGGTTTGAGAAATCTAACTTAATGCCTAGAAAAAAAAAGGCAATTTCTGGAAATAGAAAAAATAATTTTGAAAGTATTAGAGGCTTCCAGACTTCCAGTGTGCAGCTGATCTTTCTGATCTCTTTAAACTTCTTTCTACTTACTGCCTTAATACCAGGTGCTTCTTCATAGGGTCCTCAAAGTTATTTACCTCCAGCTCCCTGATGAAAGAAATTTCTTTACATTAATTTGTCATGAAGGAAAAAGGTGATAGAAATACCAAGGCATTAATAACGTCATTGAATGGTAATGAACGTCAGTCACAGTTTCCTGTCCCCATTGCCCGGGGCTGTGCCTTCCAAGCAGGTGACAGACTGCAAGATGTGAACAAGTTTTTAATACTGTACCCATTGAGCTTCTTGCATCTAACAAGAGAACCATGTTTGTTTGCTTTTTTGTGAAATGGACTACTTCAGTGAAAATCAATTCCATGTAGTTCTGATAACTCTGTGACCTTGGACACTGGCTTTCTTTAGACACAGCTCTTCACACCTGCTGGTGTGGACACCAATTTGTACAAACTGTTGTCTCACACCTTGGCTCAAAGCCAAAAGAGAATTTTAATTATCTATCAAGCTGCCAAATTCTACTAATTACCCTTGTCAGCATACTTCGTTGATTGCTGAGTGGTGAATGAGCTACATATTTTTGTTTGGACCATGTCACTTATAAATTTTCAAAGCCTGGTGTAGCTTCTCTTGCAAAGAGAGAAGGGGGCCTCTCCTTCATGGATGTAGCTCAATTTAGCAAAAGTGAGCTTCTGAGTTTCGGCTCTTTTACTTCCTTAGAATTGCTAGTAGACTTCTAGACCAGACTGCTTGCTATTATTGATTTATAGGTCTTACTATTTAAACACACCCATGACTCTTTCTTTGGCCCTGTACACAAGGCCTGGTGGAGTAGCATCTTGGGGCAAGGAAACTGACCACCCTAATCTGCTCACCCCCCCCCCAGTGTCTGTGTATTGCTCATAGAAAGTAGGTGGTTACTCCCATCTGTAGGCTACATGTGGGCTGATCCTGGGCTGTCCCCTGCTTTACCTAGGTCCACAGGTGATCAAGAGGTTCCCCCTCACCTTCTATTTCCTGAACCCTATCTCTGATGTAGTCCGGTGAGGATTCTTCGAAATCTAACAGACTCTTCTTTGAACTGTGATACCTTCTTGGCAGGGCAGAACCTCTCTTGGAACCATGGTCTGTTACTCATCCTTTCAGCCTGCTCAGTCTCCTCATTGTACGTGTTCTAGATGGAATTCAGCAAGGGTAATAGCTTTCGACCTCTCGAGGGTGGTGGAGGCTGTATCCGAGTGTGTGCACCCTTGTTTCTCCCTTGCCAGGAGTCAGTTTGTCTCCTGTCTGTTACCAGATGCTGTAAAGGGTCTGATGGTTCCTGCTTCCTCGTACCCCCGCCCCCTTCAAGCTTAGTCTTCTAACTGCTTTTATTCTTGGCTCCAACTCTTTCAATGATGAGGGGACTGCTTTTTCTGTTCCACGTCACTGCCAAGTCAAGGCCCAGCATGCAGTCACTTATAGCCTGATCTCAGTCACGCACAGCATGAGAGCTGCAGGTAAGCCCCGGATGTTGCCGGATTATGGCGGACGAATCAAAAGTGACTCTCAGACAGCAATTTACAAATGCATGGAATGTTTTGCTCTCTAGACAGACTGCCGGAATTTCTCTTTGCTAATTCCTATTTGTAGTGATAACATTTTTCTTTTTGTGATTTTTTTTTTTTAAGAATAGTGTAGTACCTTGAAACAATTGCAGTTCTAATCTGTCACTATTTCTATTTGACAAGTTCCAATTCTTTCACAATTATTGTATTCAGTTGTGCTCTAGTGTCAATAAAATTGACATTTGTGAAGCGTTTTCTGGCCTTTTTCTCCGGGGTTTTCTGGGTCTGGTGGTGTGTGGGAGTGATGGGGGTCTATGTCTGACACAGGACTTCATTTTAGTGAGATATGTGAACAACATAAGGATTGAAAAGCGGAGGGGTATTTTTAAATGCAAACTCATTGAATCTGCCTTTTCCTAATTTTCCCATTTTCTAATCTTGTTATACAAGGGTCATTGTCCTGACCAATAGTCAGTGGGCAGGGACCTCTGTTTGTATCATTCTCTGGGTACAGTGGTGTCTCCGCCACTGCGCTGGTAGTACAACTAACTGGTCAACCCAGGACCAGAGCAGGGGCTGGTGGTGGTTTCTCCATGGTTTGTCGGGGTCAAATTCACTGTCCTGACTTCATCAGCTCCATGCTAGGCTGTTGTATCTCTTAATTCCAGAATGCACATGAATAACTCCAGAGGGTGAGGATAGATGTCAGGAAAGTGGGGGTGTGCCCAGAAAAATGCACCTTTCCCTTGGAGATTTATAGTGAGCCTGACACTATACACTGAAAATGGAGAAGGCATTGACTGTGTCTTTCCTTATAATGGTAACAGACAGGACTGCAGGTTACTTTAACTTTGTTTCCTGAATATTATCTCTAGGAAAACCACTAGAATTATAAATGTGAGACAAAAACACTTAGGTTAGGTGAGAAGTATTTTTGGAATCATCCGATGTGGATTCAATGGATTGAGGTACAGACAGTTGCAAAATTACATTGGCAAAGAGTGTCCTGTCCACATCATCTCCCTTGGCTAACTCATGATGGGTAATATGTACATTTGCATATTATTTACTGAGGTATCCTTGTTCAAGGACTAATTATCTGCCACTTTTGACTCATAAAGGGGAACTGTGATAATGTGATGACCTCCAACTTTGCATTTTTAAGTGATCACTTTTGCCTGTCATGTGATGCTAGTGTTTCTGTCCCAAACAGTGAGAGACATGGAATGACGTCACCAGGTATAACAAGCTTGCTTCTGTTCTTTGTAGAGTGGGGAGTTAGTTGCTTGATCTTTCTGTTAGCTTTGACCCATCGTTATGAGAAGTAGCGTGTCTTAAGTACACCAGTCGTGTAGATGCCTATTAGTATAGTTCTATTTCCTAATCATTTGCCGTGTGTCTTGTTGTGATATAGACACTGTGTCTTCCTTGAGTAATTTCTAGCAGCAAAGGTAGTAGTTGGGAGATAAAGATACTATTTTAGGACACACTGTGCTTTTCAGCTGTTCTAATTGTTAGCTAAGCAGCATTCTCTATCTTATTAATTACATAACTGAGGCTCCATGGAAATTTTTATATTTTGGTGTCTTTAATGTTAAAGCAGCTGCAACTTAGGGGTAAAAAAGCTCGAAAATCATGAATTGCATTAAATGTGCCCTAGAGTAGTCAAGGTTCTAAAGGTTTTAAATGGTGGAAGTAGTGAGCAGAAATGGGGTCCCAGAAAAAATTACTCTTTTTCTTTTTAAAACTTCTCATTCCCAAACAGGCTCCCTGACTGGTAGCCCCCACCTTTCAGAGCTGTCCGTCAACTCGCAGGGAGGAGCTGCCCCGGCCCACGTGACCTTGTCTCCCAACCTGAGCCCCGACACCAAGCAGTCCTCTCCCCTGGTCAGCCCGCTGCTGAACGAGCAGGCCTGCCCCAGGACAGACGACGAGGACGAGGGCCGGAAAAAGGTGCTGGGGCGGGGCTCGCCGTGTGTGTGTCCCCTGCGTGTGCATGTGTGCATGTGTGCATGTGTGTGTCTTTAAAATTGTAGTAAAATACGCGCCACACAAAATTCGCCGTTTTAATGTGTGTTGAGTTCAGCGCCACCAAGTACATCCACGCTGTTGCACAGCCATCCCCACCATCCATCTCCAGAACTTTTTCATTTTCCCAAATGGAAGCTCTGTCTCCATGAAGGGACAGCACCCCACGCCCCACCCCCAGCTCTGGCCACCACCATCCTGCTCTGACTCCATGAACTGGCCTGCTCTAGGCAGAATCACACTGTAGAAGTGGAATCACACCGTATCTGTTCTTTTGTGTCTTGCCTGTCTCACTTAGCGTAATGGCTTCAAGGTCCATCCATGTAGTGTGCGTCCAAGTCTCCTTTCTTTCTAAGACTGTGTGATGTCCCATTGCATGTATAAACCACACATTGGTACCCACTCCTCTGTTAATGAGCCATCACATGTTCCCCGCTCTGGGCTACTGAACCTAGGCATACAGGTATTGGTTCGAGTCTTTCCTCTCAGTTCTGCTGTGTGTGTATGCCCAGAGGTGAGGTTGGGTGGAGTCTGGGTGGGAAGTGGGCATAGTTGCTGGCTGCAAAGGACTTCCTTGTATATTTACCGTTCAAAAAGAACACCAAGCCTGGCTGCCACCTAACGATAGCCTCCAGGGAATTGAGGCCCAAAGGTATCAACAGCTGATCTTGCCTTTGTCCCTTTATATCCTGCCACCTGTGTTCCCACAGAGTAACTTCTGCATCTTAGACGCCAACGCTGCCAGCCTATGGCACCAGGACAAAGGATGAAATCGTCTGTCCTTCACTTATTTCCTGGCAGACTGTTTCCCTCTGCCAGTTTCCTAATTAGAATCCTTTTGTTGATGGTAGCCTTGCATGGAAGGACACCTTCCTAGACTGTCCTTCTCATTGTGGAAATCCAATCCCTGATTCTCGTTCCTCTAACACAGAGAGGAGAATAAATAAGAGTTTATTTAGCATTAATGCCACTTAGCAAAAGATTGCAAGGTAGCAATATGTCACTTTAATCAGGACATTCCTAGAGACTTATTCTCAAAAGCGATGATTGTGTCTTATTTCTTATGATGGATTCTGCAGAGATTCCCAGCTGACAAAGCATACTTCATTGCTAAAGAAGTATCTACCACTGAGCGGACATATCTGAAGGATCTGGAAGTCATTACTTCGGTACGTATAGGATCACCCCGAAAGCATCAAATTGCATAATGTATTGCAACTAATACTCAGCTTTATGAAAGAAGCTGGATCCAGTTAAATGTTGGGGTTTGCCTGAATTCACAGGTTCGAGATCAGCCCGCGCACCTTGGCGAGACCTCATCTCTACAGTAAATCAAAAAATTAGCCAGGTGTGGTGGCGCGTGCCTGTAGTTGCAGCTACTTAGAAGGCTGAGGGGGAAGGATCACCTGAACCCAGCAGGTCGAGGCTGCAGTGGCTGCAAGCGTGCCCCTGCACTCCAGCCTGAGCGATGGAGTGAGACTCCAACTCCAAAAACTTTTTAAAATAAATAAATAAATGTTGGGTTCTCTGACTTCAGTTGAAAGGATTTGGGTCCTTGGGGTTTAGAAGCTAAATGCTGATGTAAATTTAATTTGGAATATACACTCTAAAAATTTTTATAATTGTGATTTTTAAGTACAAAGGATGAAAGTCCTAAGGTGAAGAAAATTAAAGTCAAACACTTTACGGTTTGCCTGCGCCAAGCCAGAACATTTCGTGTTTTGCTCATTATCAGATGGAAATACTTCTTTTTGTTCGAAGGAGACCTCAGAGGTGACCTGGGGCCTCATTTTATCTTTGATAAGAGACTGAACCAGGTCAGCAAAATCTGCCAGAAGACTGTCTTTTCTTAATCAGTCTTATTTAGTCTTGGAAACACACTCGGCATTGTAGATTGTCTTTCTGACCTCTGAATTTTGGGAAAGAATTGGCCAGTTGGGAGGGAAATTAGAGTCGGAGCTTCTGTTCCTCCTGGGATGTGTATTGTGTTCTGCTTCCAGCAGGCCCTTGGGTAGCTTTGAGGAGCCCAGTCCCAGCCCACCTCTGCGGCAGGAGTGGAGGCGGCTGCTGTATACTCAGTTTGGCCACCCTCATGCTCAGCATTTTGACAAAGGAAGAGATGGCATTCAGTTGTCATAAATGAGTGATTATCCAATGGGTTGGCCAGAACGGAGGTTTTGGCTCGAGTGGTTGCCCATTTAAGAGATTTGTGCTGGCTAACACAATCAATGGGAAACACATTTCTGAAAGCAATCACAGCCAGGTGGGTGCTTCCCACCCCAGCCAATGAAGGAAGGGGGAGAGTAAGACCGGGACCTTTGTGCTTCCAAGATGCTGAGAACTGAGCAGTGAAACCCGGGCCCTCCAGCCACATGGCTGCAACAGTCCTCCACATTCCTTCTGAAGAACTGCAGACACTTGTCATTCATCTTTACGCTGCTGAGTGTGTCTTCTTTCCAATCCCAGTGGTTTCAGAGCACCGTGAGCAAAGAGGACTCCATGCCGGAAACCCTGAAGAGTCTCATCTTCCCGAATTTTGAACCTCTGCACAAATTTCATACCAACTTTCTCAAGGAAATTGAGCAACGACTTGCCCTGTGGTGAGTACAGCTCTGTTGAACAGTTCTCTCTCTGTCTTGTTATCTTTGTGTTGTTTCTTGAAAGCAGCAGACAGGAGCAAAGATGGAAGGCAGGAAACCGGCTTAAGGCAAGCCAGTCCTACGGTGATTGTCAGTTAGATTCTGCAAGTATTTAGATCTCATTTCTGTTTGTTTCCTTTGGTTTTCAGTTCTTCAGAATGCCTTTTCCTCTTGTGATAATTATATGATTATCACAAAATAATGACAGCAGTTACTTTTGGAGGCATGGTAGAGCTGAAAGAGTAGAGACATAGGACTTTCAGGGGTGTCAGTGATATTAGTGTTTCACGGGTACTTGTTTAAAGTCATTGGTTAAACATGTATATATATGTGTGTCTTGTGCAGTTTTCTGTATTATATTTTACAGTGTGTAAGAAGTGCTTTAAGGCCGGGTACAGTGTCTCATGTCTATAATGCCAGCACTTTGGGAGGCTGGAGCAGGAGGCTTGCTTGAGACCAGGAGTTCGAGACCAGCCTGGACAATATAGTGAGACCTCATCTCTACAAAACAAATAAAAAAATTAGCTGGGCATGGTGGCATGCACCTATAATTCTAGCTACTTCAGGAGGCTGAGGTGGGAGGAGCATCTCAGCTTAGGAGGCCAAGGCTGCAGTGAGCTGTAGTCGTGCTACTCCACTCCAGCCTGGGCAACCGAGTGAGATCCTGATTTAAAAAAAAAAAAAAAGAAGCGTACTAACGCAGGCGCAGTGGCTCATACCTATAATCCCAACAACACTTTGGGAGGCTGAGATGGGAGGATCGCTTGAGGCCAGGAGTTTGAGACCAGCCTGGGCAACATAGCAAGACCCTGTCTCTTCAAAAAATAAAAAGTAAATTAGCCAGGTATTGTAGCGTGTGCCTGTATAGTCCCAGCTACTCTGGAGGCTGAGGTGGGAGGATTGCTTGAGCTCAGGAGTTTGAGGCTGCTGTGAGCTAGGTCATATCACTGCGCTCCAACCTAGGTGACAGAGATCTTGTTTCCCAAAAAAAAAGTGCTTTAAAAAATACAAAGCCCTATGCAATACACACACACATACCCACAGTTATGCCTTGAATTATCATAAGAATCTATTTTAATATGTGAAATGCCATTTGAACAAAGACATCCAATGCAGAATTAAAACATTAGAAATGACCTAAATGTCTATCAGTAGCAGATTGGTTAAAAATAATGTTAAGTCTATCCATTAAATACCAGATGAACAGTAATATGGGAGAAGAGGGAAGTAAAAACAAAACAGGCCGGGTACAGTGGCTCAGCCTGTAATCCCAGCATTCTGGGAGGCTGAGGTGAGAAGATTGCCTGAGCCTGGGGGTTCAAGACCAGCCTGGGCAACTTGGTGAGACCTCGTCTCTACAATGAATCACAAAAACTAGCCAGACATAGTGGCGTGTGTCTGTAGTTCCAGCCACTTGGAAGGCTGAGGCAGAAGGATCGCCTGAGCCCAGCGGGTCAAGGCCACAAGCATTTCACTGCACTTCAGCCTGAGCAACAAGAATGAGACTCCAACTCAAACAAACCTGGAAAAACTTTGCTTATTGTGGAATGCAAAATCTGTTGTGCCTTTACCTAAAGTAGAACATTTGCAGGAAATTCTTATGGGGTTTTGAAAGACAATTATATGTAGACAGATGCATAGGGAGTTGATTGTCCACTAAACGTGCTTTTGAGAAATGCCAAGAGAAAATAGCGAAAGGTTCTACTGTATTTGGGCAGAAATAGAACCCATTGTGTGTCATGTCCTTGCTATAGTTGAGAGTGTGGTTGACAGTGGTCTCAGAGGCACTGAGGTGACCACAGGGCCTGAAGAAGCCTGGATGTAGTTGTTTTGCCTCGGGTGATCCCAGACTGTGGTCTTCAAGTATCAGTTTAATAGCACAGCAGAGCTGTTCCCTTGTTGAGAAGCCAGTGTGCAAGGGCCAGCATGAGCACTCTAATCCCCCCAACTGGTGTCCAGCTTTGGACATTTTTTCCTGCCTGGAGGATAATTCATGTGCAATTCTCCTTCCCTTAGGAGGGAAGGCTTTCCTAAGAGGCTCCAGGAGGGAGAGCACAGCCAGAATTGAGAAATAATCGGTACAATGTCAGCCTCCCCGAAAATGGGAAAAAATGGAAAACGCTGCCTTAGCAAGAGGCTCAGGATTGCAATAGAAAAGAAATGCCACTTTTCAGAATTAAAAGTAAAAATCCTACCCAATCAAAACGTGGCTTCCCAGACTTTACATGGTACCTCTCAGCCATGTTCTGCCATGCTTCTTATCATTTTTACAAGGTCAAATGATGCTCTCATATTGGGGCCAAAGACCTCACGCACAGCTCTGCAGAAGCCATTTATCAGTTGTTCTCTGGCCAGTTAGACACATGTGAATACAGTCTTAGACAAATCTTCCTGTAGGCTCCGAGCATCTTGGGCTGGTGTCTTTAGCAGTTTCAATCCAGTGTGACCATTGATTTAAAGAATATAGGAGACATTTGGGAGATGTCATCAATTTGCGGTACCCTGGCAGTCCACCATGGAGGCTTCAGTCGGCTCCTGGACTGGAGGATACCACCAAAGAGGAATTTAGAGAGCTGTCTGATACATCCCATTTGAGGAATAACCACCTTATTCATGGATTTATCTGTGATGATAAACCTTCAGCATCTGACCCTTATCTGTGAAAGAATATCCAGTTGCATAAAAAGCAGCTGAGGTCATTTGATTCCCAGAGGATTTTCAGTTGAGTGTCTTCCAAAGATCCATACACAACCTTTCTTGTGTTCTACTAGAAGATACCAGAAGCATGTAAAAAGACTGGGTGCAGTGACTCATGCCTATAATCCTGAGACTTTGAGAGGCCAAGGCAAGAGGATAGTTTGAGCCCAGGAGTTTGAGACTAACCTGGGCAACATGTAAGACCTCATCTCTACAAAGAATTTTTAAAAAATTAGCCACACGCAGTGGCGTGCATCTATAGTCCCAACTACTCTGGAGGCTGAGGTGGAAGGATTGCCTGAGCCTCAATGAGCAATGATCAAGCCACTACACTCCAGTCTAGGCAACAAAGTGAGACTCCAACAACAACAACAAAAAACAAAAAGACAAAAAGCTAGAGAGACAACAGATAGTTAATAAGCAGCTCAATCAACATACCTGCAGTAGCCTTGCACCCGTGGTCCCAAACCAAACAGATGACACATCAGAAATCAATGGAAAGGGCTGGGTGTGGTGGTTCACACCTGTAATACCAGCACATTGGGAGGCAGAGGCGCAAGGATTGCCTGAGCCCAGGTGTCGAGACCAGCCTGGGCAACATGGCGAGACCCCATTTCTACAATAAATCAAAAAATTACCTGGGTGTGGTGGCGCACACCTGTACTTCTAACTACTTGGAAGACTGAGGCAGAAGCATCACCTGAACCTAGGCTATGGTGAGTGGTGAGCCATGAGCGTGCCACTATACTCCAGCTGAGGTGACAGAGTGAGACTCCAACTCAAAAAAAAAACAAAACAATCAATGGAAGGGGCTGCAGCAAAGTTCAACTCATGAGTTCCTCAAGTGCATGGTGAGGAAGACCTGGCTTGGCAGGAATTCCAAGGGAAAAAAAGGCTGAGTGTGAATACAGGGAGAAACCAATGTCTCCATGTATCTATAGCTCTGAGCATTGGCTGTCATTAGAACCACCTGGAGCCTTTGGAAAATTGTAATAATCAGTCAAAACCCCAGACCAGTTGCATCAGAATCTCCAAGGGTTAGAGCCTAAGCATTGGTATTTTCTGAACCTTCCCAGGTAATTCCAACACATGGCCAAGTCAAGAACATTTGCCCTGGATTGCCTCATTAGAAAGAGCCCAGAGCCTGGAAAAGGGTGGCTCTTCGAACTTCAAGACCCAGAGCTCACACAACACTGCAGCAGTTCTGAGTTTCACATGAAGTGGGCTGGTGAGAATGCATACCCTTAAAAAACAAGAGGGACTAGGGCATTTGGCCTGGGAAGGACTCTAGGAAGCCTGATGGTTATCTTCAGAAATCTGCAGGCTGGTCCTACTGAAAAGGGCACGTGCATCTTCATAGTTGTACCAGAGGATAAGATAGAAACAAAGCAGTGAATTTGCCTATAACCATAGTGTCTGCACACAGAAAAGGATTTCTTAAGACTGAGTGCCGTGGAGCAGTGAGGGACTGCCCTGTGAGGTTTCAACTCTTCCACTCCTGAGGTTTCCCAGCAGAGGCTGGCTATTTCCAGAAAGGGTTTACCTGTGGAGTGAAACCCCAAATCTTGCAGTGCATCAGGGTCTCGGGGGGTGGGGAGCCAGAGGGGGTATTGAAAAAATGCAGACCACCAGGCCCCATTCTGCCCTCTTGAGTCAGAACTTTGAGGGTGAGTCCCAGAAATGTGTTTGTAAAGTACTTCTTGAGTAAATTATGATGAATACCTTTTCTGGAACAACTGACCTGGCAGTGCCTCTGACAAACCTAAAATTCTCTGATCCTTGGTTTGCGTGTCACAGACTGATTATAACTGTTTCTTTGTTCTACAAGCAATGAATGAAGGAATATATGAATGAATGAATGAATGAACAAATGAGTGGGCACGTGAATGTGTGTCGGGCTGTGCCCATGGGTACTTGCATTGTCAAAGAAAGAGGTAAGCCAGGAGTGGTGGCTGAAGCCTGTAATCCCAGAACTTTGGGAGGCCAAGGTGAGAGGATTGCCTGAGCCCACAGATTCAAGAACAGCCTGGGCAACTTGGCAAGACCTTATCTCGGCAATAAATCAAAAATTAACTGGGTGTGGTAGCGTGAGCCTGTAGTTTCAGTTACTTGAAAGGCTGAGGTGGAAGGATTGCTGGAACCCAGCAGGTCAAGGCTATGATGGCTGTGAGCATGCCACTGCACTTTAGCCTGGGTGACGGAGTGAAACTCCAACTCATAAAAAGAAAAAAAAGAAAGAGGCAGGCACATAGGGCCAAGAAGGCCAGTTCCTCTGTAAGTGTAGGAGCCACATCCAGGGTGGGTACAAAGCATTGCTGACAGTTCTGCTTTGGAGGACACATGTGGGACATGAATGCCTCCCCAGAACAAGCAACTCTTGGGCTGAATAGACTCAATGAGAAGAATGGATCACAGGGAAGTTTATTCAAAAAGGAGGCAGGCACAGTGACTCATGCCTGTAATCCTAGCACATTGAGTAGCCAAGGCGGGAGGATTGCTTGAGCCCAGGAGTTGGAGACCAGCCTGGACAAGGTAGTAAGATCTCATCTCTACAAAAAAAAAAAAAAAAATCAAAAAATTAGCCAGGCATGGGGGCACAAGCCTATAGTCCCATCTACTTAGAAGGCTGAGATGGAAGGATCACCTGAATGCAGGTAGTCAAGGCTGTAGTGAGCCATTATCGTGCCATTGCATTCCAGCTAACAGAGCTATAAAAAATGAGTCCACCGTGAGAAACTGACAAACTGTGTGTGTGTGGGTGTGTATTCTATGTATGTATGTGTAGATATACATTTTTTTCCCATAGTGCTGTGATATGGGAAACACAGGTTGGCCTCGTATCGATCAGAATGAGTAAGATCCAAATTCAAGATCACACCACCACCTGAGATCTACAGTCCACTGTCTGTGGGCCTTGCTGAGCTGTGGGTAAAATGCGGATTGGTGACTACCTAATCAGGCTGTTCACAAACTAAATGGGACCATGTCTGTAAAGAGCTTTGTGTACTGCCTTCATGGAGAAAGGGGGGAGAGACAATCATTTTTTAAAAATAAACTTCTCATTTTGAAATGATTTTAGAGAAAAATTGCTAAGACAATAGCTTCTGTACACTCCTTACCTCTCCCTTCCCCCTGATGTTAACATCTTACGTCACCATGGCAGATTTGTTAAAACTAAGAAACCAGTGTTGGTATGTTACTAATAATAAGTTCCAGATTTTATTCAGTGTTCGTATTTTAAATTATTGTTAATGAAAATAAATCTAAAGTATTTTGCACCAAAATTTGGTACATAAATGAGCTCATTGGCATGATTTTACCCTTGCAATCCTACATGAATAATATACTTCATCAACGAGAAACTGTAGGGCAGAAAAAAGTAGCAGGAAGTTTTCCGGAATTAAGCTGGATCCCGGTTCAATAAACACACCTACCTGCCCCAATGTAAATGTCACCTTCTCTTAAGTAAATACACTACACCTGAGAAGAAGATGGATGCCCAAGGCCTGTTTTGTGCTGGCCAAGCCAAAGTTACCTGTTTTTTCCAAAAAACAAGTAAACTGGTTTGGTGAGTTCTAAAAACTTAGAGTGTTTTTTTGTTTTGAAAGCAGGTAACTTGGGCTTGTGTTTACTCAGCTGTTCAAATGTATTCAGAGAAAGCTACTTACAACCTTTGGCACACAGTCGGGACTCCCAATGCCACCGTGGGGTGACTGGCAGACATAAAGTGCAAGATGGCCAGTTGGTTCCCCAGAGATAGATGGAAGGTCTGCTTTGCTACAGAGTGCCTTGGCGGATTCTGCAGGGTACAAAACTCTGCTTACGAGCTTGCAGGGAGCTGGAAGACAGGGAACAATCATACAACATGACCTTTGAAATGGGTTGTGGGATACATGTAGTTTTCAAGGATCATCAGCTGCGTATTTCAGAAGAAACGTGGGCCAGGGTTATGTGGAAAGCAATGTAGGAGTCTAGCCAGGAGGAATGGAAAGACTGGATGTAGAGATATCACTGAATGGTCAGGGCTCATTGGGAAAAAGGGTAAGGAAAGGGGAGGCCCTGGATTTTCAAACACAGGTAATGGGAGGGTGGGTATGAAAATGGGGGAGAAATTAAAGGAGCAAAGAAGAAGCAAGTAAAACAAGGGACAATCAGCTTGCATTGGGCACAGTCATTCTGAGGGGTTGGTAATGAAGTACTCCTGACAGTTGGAGATGTAGGTCCCAGGCTTGGGAAAGAAATCAGGCATAGAGGTGTGAGTTTGGAAGATATCTTCAAGAAGAATCAAATCTTCAAGGAAGAGACTGTTAAGAGGAAAAGAGAACCAAGGACAGATTCTTCTTGACTATACCTTTATGACAGCTTTCTTTTCATAAATGTAGATTATGGCAGGACAAAACCAGCAAAGGAAGTAGAAGAAGCCACCAGGGATTTGAAAAAAGAATGAACTAATGGGTGTAGAGTCCAGAGGCAAGTGGGTCTTGGAGAATGGAAACCAGGAAGGCAAGGATGGTTTGAGAAAAGTGGTTTCTGGTATACAAGAGTAGACTCAAGATGGAAGGAAGCCCTTTAGGGGGGAGAGATGTGAGAAGGGCCTCTATGAAGAATTGGCGGTCCCTCCAGGACAGAGAGGAGGCTCTTTCAGGGAAAGGATACTCTTGCAGACCGTGATCAGGAATTTCACAGGTGGAGCAGTATTTTCTCACCATGACACTTGGAGGCTGAAGCAGAGATAACTGAATAGACTCAGAAAATTGTTTCACTGCCTGAAAAAGTGAATCACCTTTATGGTAGCACTGATGAGCCATCATAGAACAAAGCCCAATAAAATATTTTTCTCATCATTCTATCAGCTGACACTCCTGTAAGCAGGTCAGGCAGAGATACTGTTCTTCTCCAGGCCTTTGGGGGCTCCTTGGAGTGGCCACCACCACTCATGAGGGAGCTCTCCCTTAAACAAGTAGCAGACAGGTTCTCTCAAAAGAGGCATGTGTCCTCTTGTGGTTGGTACAGGAGCTCCAACCAGGCCTGAGCACACTCCCATGTTCCATACGTGTGTGCATGCAAACATGCGCACACAGTGCTCACTCACCCTTCCAACCTTCCTCTCAGATCCAACCCATGGCACCACACCCTAGAGAGGTCACCCACATCTGCTCATAGCTTCAGCACAGAGGAATGACACAGGCTGATTTGTGCAGATATAGGATACCGTTAGCTTTAGGTTCCCCAAAGCTGCTATATGTGGGCCACTCCTCACATCTATACAAGGAAAGGAACTGATTTATATATTATTTTGTTGTTGACCAAGAGAAAAATGGCAGTAAAGATTAACTACAGAGAATCTTTTTAATTGAGTAATAATTACTGCCTCACACACTTTGCACAAGATTGGATCCTTCTTCCTAGACATAGTACAATGGGAAAGGTCCTGGCTACACTGTGGCACATTTACTAAGGGGCAGTAAAGACTTTTTTCTTTTAGAGTAAAATTAGCCAGCAGCGCCTCTTCTTGTGGAATGTTCTAGTGTGTCATATCCCACTGTCTCATAGGCTCTCAATACTCCCAGTGTTCTCACACTAATGAAATCAGTGGTGAACAGGAAGTTAGGGTGACAGTGCTGGACTCAGGAATCTGAGTCATGTCGGTAAAGTCCCTTAACCGCCTTCATTTTTCTTCCTGTAAAACTGACTTAGCCCAGATCAGGCACCCTGGCCCCGGCCTCTTCCTGTGTCTCCATCATCTCTCTCTCTCCTGCATTAATCGCTTCTCATCTAGAGTCTCTGTGACTTAAGCCACATCTGACTAACTGCTCTGCCAGACCATAGGTTCCTGTAGGGGCAGCATTCCTGTGTCACTGACCCTATGCTAGAATTCAGTATGACATCTGCTTGTATGAACGAATGAATGAATGGGTTCTTGCTTGTGAACTGCATCAAGCTCTTGTCAAGACTCATTTTTATTGTTGCTTTAATCCTTTAATGCCTCGTCTTCCTCAACAAAATTTTGAGACAGTTTCTAGATCTCACATTCTAAGAAAGGGATAAGGACCCAGAAGCTGCACTGTTCAATATGGTAGCCACTAGGTACATGTGGCCATTTAAATGCAATTAATTTAAAGTAAATCACAGTTTGGTTTCAAGTGCTCATTGCCACTGTGGCTAGCAGCTATTGTTCTGGATGGCAGATATCAAGTCCACTTCCATCATCACAGAAAGTTCTGTTGGACAGCAGTGACCTAAAGAATGAAGACAGAATACCACATTCCTTCTCAGTGCCACAACTAACACAGAGCCTGGCACACCACAGGTGTTCAAGGTAGTTACAACACAAATGCATGAAAATGCATTGGCTTTCCTTCCTCCAGGGTGAAACTTGCAGTGGCCATTTGTCTTATGTTGGACTTCAAAGGCTCCATGACTGACTGAGCTTTTATAAAGCAGAGGGGACAAAGCAAGTGAGGATGGACAGTGCTTTAAACTTATAAAATCACATTTGAATGTAATGTTTGTGTCGTCAACATTAATAATAAACTACCTTTGGTGAGTGGTTACTGTGTGCACGCTCTGCCTGTACGTTACCCCAGTGTAGAGTCACATCATCGCTCAAAGTCAAAACCATCTCCACGCTAAGTCTTTGTATACATTTTCTCACTTGATCTTCAAAAACAGGGGTTGGTCAACTATAGCCTATGGGCCAAATCTGGTCTGCCATCTGTTTTGTTAATAAAGTTTTATTGAAACACAGCCATGCCCATTCTTGCACTTACTGTCTATGACTACTTTTGTGCTACATGCAGAATTGAATAGTTGCAACGGAAACTATATGGCCTCAAAACCCCTGGCTCTACAAAAAAATCCTGCCGGCTCTTGTTCAAAAAGAACTTTCTAGGTGGGTGCAGTAGTTCACACCTGAAATCCCAGTACTTCAGGAGGCCAAAGCAGAAGCATCCTTTGAGCCCAGGAGTTCAAGATCAGCCTTGGCAACAATAGCAAGACTCCATCTCTACAAAAATAAAATAAAATAAAAAAGTTAGCCAGGCATGGTGGCACACACCTACTCAGGAGGCTGAGGCAGAAGGATCTCCTGAGCCCAGGAGTAAAATTAGCCAGCAGCGCCTCTTCTTGTGGAATGTTCTAGTGTGTCATATCCCACTGTCTCATAGGCTCTCAATACTCCCAGTGTTCCCACACTAATGAAATCAGTGGTGAACAGGAAGTTAGGGTGACAGTGCTGGACTCAGGCCGCAATGAGCTTATATTGTACCACTGCACTTTAGCCTGGGTGACAGTGAGACCCTGACTCAAAACAAAACAAAACAAAACTTTCCCCAAGTGTAAGTATTATTATTCCTAATTTATGATTAGGAAAATGAAGTCAAGAGAGGTTGAGCCCCTTGCCCATGGTCATACAGCCCGTAAGTGACAAAGGCACGCCAGGTCTGAGCTGACTCTGTGGCTTGTCCCTTCAATACTATGTTGTTGAAGGCTAGGATATTCAACCTTGGAAGGGGACAGGGGTCCTCATTCTTCAGAGAGGGAGTGTGGCTTGCTCTGGGCCACATGGCAGAGCCACGGCCATGCCCCCTCCAGCACCCAAGTCTCCAGTCCCCTGGCCTTCCTCCTGCCTGGCTTAGGGAGGCTGGGTTCCTGCCTGGGAGACCCTCCTGTGCCTCCCTCCCCCTCTTGAGGTTCATGAGCAAGAATCTCATGGCATCTGCTCAACACTGGGCCTGTGGTGACTTCGTTTGCAGAAGTGTCTCCTTTAGGTCTCAACCCCACGAATGTTGATTAGAAAAAAATTCTTAATTGAGCAAGACACTTTTTGTGGCAAAATGGCCACGACTGGGATGGTCATGCCAGAGGTGAGTCCTGTAGAACTGGGCCCTGCCTCTTCCTCAGAGCCTGTCTGGCCACTCCCGAATGATTATGACAGAATTAACAACAATAACGCCCACGAGGCACTGTTCCAAGCACAGTACACTGAAGACCTCATTTAATCCTCACAGCAATACTGGGGTAGGTACAGATGAGGAGACCGAGGCACAGTGAGAAGTAACCTGCCCAAGGTCGTGTAATTAATACGGACTTAAACCAGGCACCGTGGCTTCTGAGTCTTCACTGTGCCCCCTCCCTCTACTGCCTCTGACACTTGTGGTTTGATTTTCTGACCTGACCTTTCACCTTCTCTCTGTGAAGTTTCTTCCGGGGCCTTAGTTTCATAACCAGAGACGTTTGGCTGAAGGAACTAACGGAATAAGAAGGAAGCACCCTCCCTCCACGCAATCTGTTTTCAAACCACATGGACTATTTGGCATTATTCTCTTGAACAAATGGAAACTATTAGCCTTCTTCTTCCTTCCCCGTGGAGTCCTAGAGAAGCTTTCGTGTTTTGTTATGTAGCACTCCTGTGATGTCTTAGGAACTTCTGCAGAACCATATCTCACATCTGTGTTCCTTACTTCCTGTCATGTCTGGGAAATTCTTGAGCAGGGATTTTTTTTTTTTTTTTTTTGCCTCTAGTTGAATCACACATGAGGTAGGACACAACCCTGGGGACTTAGGGAAGAGACCAGTGACTTGTTCTTTGCCTGAATAACTCTGCCTAGCGTCTACATAGGTGCCGGAACCATCATAGCCTGACACCAGGCTCCTTCCATGGTAGCGTTGAGGGCTTTTATGTTGTTGCTTTGATTTGAGGAGCAGACAGGTTGGTGAAAATGTTACTGGTGGTAGTTTTTGCTAACGTGAATTGAGTGCACCCCATGTTCCAGACACCATGAAACGCTGTTCCTATGTTGTTTCGTCTTTACAAGAATACTGTTAGATAGATGTTATTGCTGTTGTAGAGGACTTCATAGGGAGGCAAGGAGGTTTAGAGAGGTTAAACAACCTGGTCAAGGCCACACAGCTAGTTAAGGGTGGAACTGGTGTTTGAACCCAGGCAGTCTGTCTGCCTGTATCCCTTCAGTTCTAGAACCTTTAGGGCTAACGTTCAGAGGGAAAAAACCCCAAGAAGCAGTTTCGTGACTGTTGGCCTGTAGCATGAGCACGACTTCCTGGCTCCCAGGATACCTCAGCACAAAACAAGATCTAAAGCGTTGCCCTGCCATTCTGACTGTGGGGTCAGGGACAAGGCCGTGATGCTCCTCTTCTTCTCGGTCACACCCTGGACTGTTTGGTGGCAGGAGCCATCTCTGCACTTCCTAGCCTTTTCGTGTGACCTGTGTGCTATCAGTTAAGACAATCAGTTAGGTCAAGTAGGGAAGTAAAAATAAAAAACTAAAGTCATTGGAGTCAGATGGACCTTAGTTCAAATCTCAGTTCTGCCCCTATGTGCTGCTGTGTGACCTTGGGCAAGTTTCTGCATGTTTCCAGCATCAGTTTCTCTCACTGTAAAGTGGAGATGATGATATCTTGCCTATGAGGGATGAGGGAAGGAGCTTATAAAGCATCTAGAATAGTTTCTACAACATGGCAACCTTCAACACATGGTAGCCAAAACCCTCCTAATGAAAAATTTGCATCCACTCCCTGCCCCCAACACATATGCACGTGTATCTTGTGCTGTCCTGAGGGCTGAAGCCCTTCCTTGTACTAATATAGTAAGTCCCCTACATATGAACAAGTTCCTGTCTGAGAGCATGTTCACAAGTCCAATTTTGTTTGTAAGTCCAACAGAGTTAGCCTAGGTACCCAACTAACGCAATCAGCTATATAATACTGCACTGTAATAGGTTTCTTATACTCTTCACACAAGTAAGCCATAATAAAACAAAAAATAAAACATTTTAAATCTTAACAGCACCTTGAACAATACAGTGAACTAACTTACGTGACTGGACATGTGAATGCATGCTTGCATCTTTGAAAGTTCACAACTTGAAGGTTCGGATGTAGGGGACTCACTGTACCGTCAACCCACGGGAAAACTGAGGTTCTTTTGCACGTCTTCATCCAGCAGAAAAGCAACAGAGTCGGTTAAGAATCCTGAAGTCAACAAAATTGGCCAGATCTTTCTTGTTTACTCAACAGATATTTACTCTGCTTCTACTACAGGGCAGTTCCTCCTCTCAGTGTGTGGTGAACAAAACAAACCACAACTCCTGCTCTTCTAGAGCTCACATTCTCCTTGGCCCCATAACAAGAAAGTGGCCAGAACCAGCCTGAGAAGATGTAAAGGGGAGTCCAGGAGCTCCTGTTCTGGGCTCTCCTCATCCCAAGAGGTTGGTGGCTACCTGGTCCCTTTCTCAGGGGAAAAGTCATTGCCAGTGTCCTGGAGGTATGAGCTGAATCACAGCTTTGAGACAGGCAGGGTTTGTGCAGTGGAGTACTTTGCATCTCTGCAGCATCATCTTCTTTGACCATCGAGACCACGTGGAATTAGCCTCATCTTTATCCCTACGGAAAACGAGGCTCAGAAGCGGGGCATTCCTGCCTGAGGTTGTAGAGTGTGAGGCTGGGCAGGACCACACCCTTTTCCTCCTTGGCCAGATCTGGGAGGGAAGTAGCTGGAAACATGTCTTAGTCCTTGGTTCTCTCTAGAGCAGCCGTGTGGTGGAAATAGTCTCCATCTGCACTGCCCAATAGCACAGGCACCGGCCCTGCCTGTGCGGCTACTGAGTGCTTGGAAGGTGGCTGGCGTGACCGCAGAATTGAATTTTAGAGTTCCGTATTAAGTGAGGTTAAATAATGCCTGGGTGGCTGCCATGTTGGTTCTAGAGGCTTAGGGGGAAGGAACTTTGGAGTGGAAAAAGGTGGATGGATGCAGTTTTCCTGGCCCATCGTGACAGACTGCCCCATGCACCATGTCCTGTGCCAGCCACTTCCCAGAACTCCAAGTCTTTGAAGTGGTCGTTGGAAAAAGGCAGGACTCAAGGACGGTTCTCCGAGCCCTTTATTCCTTACATCAGCCAGATCAAGGATACTTCTCTTGTGTGAAAACGTTTGTATGAAGAAGGTTTTCACTGTTTAAAAAAAAAAAAACCAAGACTGTACAAAAGGGTTTAAAATCATGGCTGTAAAAGAAAACATGGCCATATGCAGTGGCTCATGCCTGTAATCCCAGCCCTTTGGGAGGCCAAGGCAGGAGGATCACTTGAGCCCGGGAGTTCAAGGCCAACCTGGACATCATCGCAAGACCTCATCTCTACAAAAAATTTTTTAAAAAGAAGCCAGTGTGGTGGTGTACACCTATTGTCACAGGTACTTGGGAGGCTGAGGCAGAGGATCCCCTGAGCCCAGGAGGTCAAGTCTGCGGTAGGCCGTGAGCATGCCACTGCACTCCAGCCTTGGCAACAGAGTGAGACTCCAGCTCAAAATAGTAATAGTAAAAGTAGTAATGATTAAAGAAAATACAGCAACACACGAAGCTGTGTAGTCTAGCCTGAGAAAATACAAAATAGAAATTGGAAGGGAGTGAAGACAAGATATATATTATGGGAATGCTAGGAGGGGGAATCACTTATATATTTATTGTATAAACTTATCTAAAACTCAAAACGTCCTGTTGGGTTGTTTGTTTTGAAGACACTTTAGGGACACTGTGTGTGGCCTTCCGATTATTTTCTGCCCTGAGCAGGCTACTTGCTTCCTGTCTGGATGACAGGGATGATGGTTGTTGGCGATTGTTTCCTTTTAAACTATTAGCACAACTGCATATTCTCAGGCATAATCCAGAGCTAGTTTTTTTTTTCTGGATTTTCTGCCATATTCCCGACTGTAGAGCCACTCCATAGTGCTCTGAGAGCCAGCTGCATTCCTTAGACAAACAAAAACGATTTCTTCAGTCACCAAGATTGCAGGTGGGTTTCTACTGGAAGACACTTGACAGAGGACCTTGAGGGAGGTCGCAGGGCGGATTTGACATGGCTCTTCTCTTCCACTGCATTGTTATGTGCCCTGCTGACAACAGGAGTGAGCCGGTAATGACACCAGGGTCCTACCTGGGCACAGTCGACCTGCCTATGACTGGGCTGTCACTTTTGCTTCTCTTAATCAACTTGACCTGATGCTGAGCCTCAGAAGAAAAGAAGTCGTAGTTTTGAGCAGCCTAAGAGTATAACTGACCCACAGTGGCTGAGAATGGCAGATTTCTGTCTTCTGTGTCACCTGCAGCTCCCAAGGGAAATGCCACACCATACCCCTACCCCGGTGAGGACATCTCTTGCACAGATGTCTTCTCTGTAAGTGGGCATGTGAATTAATGTTAAAATGTACTCTGTGGATTTCAAAGGATATTGAAATCATATATATCACGTGCAGATAATACCATATATATATAGTATATATAATCTGTTAATATACTTTATTACTTTGGCTAATTTGTTTTCTTTTTGGACCCAGTCACCCTCCCTACATTATATATCAACATAAGATTTGGGCCAGATACAGTGACTCATGCCTGTAATTCTAGCACTTTGGGAGACTGAGGCAAGAGGATGGCTTAAGCCTAGGAGTTCAAGACCAGCCTGGGCAATAGAGCAAGATCCCTATCTCTACAAAAAAATTTTTATTTTAAAATTAGGCAGGCATGGTGGCATGAGCCTGTAGTCCCAGCTACTTGGGAGGCTAAGAGAGGAGCTTGAGCCCAGGAGGTCAAGGCTGCAGTAAATTATGATCGTGCCACTGCACTCCAGCATGAGCGACAGAGAGACCCTGACTCACAAAAAGAAAAGCAAGGCCAAATGTTATGCATTCCAGAATACATGTGTCCCCCCCCCCCAAGGAGGCTACCTCCTCCCCAGGATCATGATACCTTCGGGAGAACTGGAAGAGTGCATTGCCAGTGAGGCCATCAGCACACTGGGAACTGTTTCTTTTGGAGGTCTAAATGGACGTGATGTTGCAGTTAGGGTTGTGATTGGCTAGCTTTGCCCCACCTGTAATTACAGCCTGCCAAAGTGTTTCTTGGCCGTCAGAGACAAAAGCCACAGTGTGAGACCACTTTCTGCCTGCTCTGAAGGGGTGATGGGACAAGGCCCACCCTTGTAGACAGTCCTGCTGTTGGTCAGTGACCCACCCACGGAGCGGTGGTCATTTTTGTGTCCTTTTCTTCTCTCTATCAGTCCACTGCTGAATTACCAGTTAGCTACATTGTGGTGAGAGTTGTTTTTCGCCAAGGTCAGGAAGAATCGATCAAGTCCATGGTGTATATGCCTGGGGTGGGAGGGTGTATGTTCAGTTCTTTGCCGAGATGAGTAAATTAATTATGCTGTACAGGTCAGGATTTAGCGTCTGGGCAGCTTCTTAGAAGACTACACGGTATTCCTAAGTGATATCGTCAAAAGGTTTTTCGTCGAAGTGGCTGTGTGGCAATTACCCGGATACCAAATATGCGGCCCTGCCTTCCAGACAAGGACCCCTTTCTCGGGAGGCTAACATGCGGAGGAAGTTATGGAAGAGTTCTAATTACTGTTTCATGTTCTTGATAATAAAACGACCTTTTCGCTGTTCATAATAATGTGAACACTTTGGACTTGTGGATTTGGTGGCCATGCCACATAAAGGAAGTAAAAACATGAAGGTGTTTCTACGTGGGCAGTGGGAGTTTGAGTGTTTTCCCCAGCGTGTTTAGACCCAAGTAGGGCTGGGATTTGCCGTGTGAGCTGGGATGTGGATGGGACAGTGGGGGAGGGACAGATGTGCCTGTCCTGTTGGCACTGACTTCAGGGCCTCCCATCCTGTACTCACTGCAACACCCAGTGCTGACCCCTTTAAATTTAGGGGTACCCACGTAGGGGACTGATGCCACCGCCCAGATCCATTTCTAAGATGAAAGAGGCTGGAGACTTAGAGAAGCAGCTACAGCACTGATAGCAAGCCGATTGCAGTCAAGAATGGCCCCTTGAGTTGGGGTTTTAATGTCAGTAGATTTTCTTTTAATAAGTAGTTGACAAAACAACAGAGGAAGCAAAATACATGCCGCTTGGCTTCCGTACCAGTTTCTTGTCGCCCTCCCCAGGGCCCCCTTTCCATCCCTTCATTTCATCTTGGTCAGGGTGTTGCCCATGAGAGAGAGGAGGTCGCTTGTTACTGACGGAAGCCAGAAATCCACCCAGTGTCCTCCCCTGCCCACCCAACCCAGACTTTCATGAAAAAACCTACGTGGTGTCCTTTATACTCGAGAGCTTTCCTAGGTGCGTTGTCAAACGTTGTGCCCATTTAAACGGTGTGCCCATTTGAAGATTCTGGGGCCAGTTGTTTAAGTTCCAGATAATAGGTACCACATGCCCACAAGTCAGGTTTAAATTGGATCTTGCCTCCTGTTATGAGTTAGTTGTTTAGTGAAAATCAGGTCATTCTGGCTTAGTGGCTGGGTCCTTCTTGGAAGAGAGGAGCCGCTTTGTTCAGGTGTGGAAAGCAGTGGGGAGGGGGAGGAGAACCTTCCAGCTCTTCCAAGAGCTCATGTGATATTGAAGGTACAGGTGAGGCAGGTGCTTCTGAGTGGCAGAAGTCGTCCGTTTCAGGAGAGCGCCCTTCGGCTTATTCCCTTTCTGCTGTGTGAGTGGAAGAGCCACCAGTAAGTGACAGGCAAAGCCCAGTCACATTAAGCATCAGCAAAACGGCCAAATGATCAACTGCTTGGTAATGATTTGATTGATCACCATTTGCCAAAAAGCTCAAGACACCTCAACCCTGCAGTTGACGGGACGAGATGACATGCAGTGATTATCAATGAGCTGAATGTCTCCAAAGGAGAGCCTGGGTCTACGTCACATGTTGGTGCAATCCCCGGTGACCCCATTTTGCTTCATTGAGGGAGAGGGACACTGGAAGTTAACGGAAGTTTCTAGCTTGGGAAGGGACAGTGATATCATTAAGAAATAAGATGGCAAAAGAGGATGGGGTTTTGGAAACAAGATCTTGAAGTCTTGAGCTTCTTGAGTTTGAGACACCTGTGGGGTCACTCTTGTGGAACCCTCTGAAAGGTCTGAGACATACAATACCTTGGTCAGTCATGATTTGGCAGCATGGAAACCATGGTGAACAGAAGGGATTATACAGGGAGACATAGAGGGTGGACAGAGAAGGTGACCACCAATGGATTTCCAAAGAACACAGGTGTCTTGGGGATGGTCTGAAGGAGTTGGCCACAGGAATGGAAGGTTGACCTGAAGAGAACTGAGAGCGTCTAGCAAGAAAGGCTTCCTGAAGCTGATGAGGGCCACATGTTGGGGCGATTTGCCTGCGGAGACTCGATAGGAAGAAGAGAGATTGGCTCAAGCAATTCAGAGACTTAACAGCAACCTTCCCAGACCGTTTCGGGGCCAGGATAGAACCCAGATTTTAATTAGAAGAGGAGCAGTGCTGATGATGCCATCCCAGTGGAAGAGAACAGAACAGGATGAAGACTGACAGCCCACGGAACAGCAACAGGAGACCCAGAAAAGGGCTGGGAGGCTGAGGAGTGCTGTCTCTTCTTCCATTTTGTACAAGCATGAGTTATCTGAAAGGTCTGGGTGCTCTCAGTCTCCCCATATGTGATTTACATTAGATACTTATTTGGAACCAGTAGGATAAATAGTGTATCTTATTGCCTGGAATGCAGACCCAAGAGCAACCTGTTTCTACTCGCGATGACTTTGCTGCCTCCCAGGTTTGCTTAATTAAGCGAGTGCATCGTCCTGGCCCTCCTCTGTTCGTCTGAAGATCCTTGACAAATCAGAGATTGAGTCAACAGTCAGGCAGGTCCGAATGCTCCTCTGAAAGCCATTTCTCTCGTGACTGGAGGGTTCTCAGCCCCACACCTGGGGGGTGCATGTAACCACGGCCCTCCTGACCTGGGTGATTGACTGTTTCAGTCCACTTTGAATACCTCCCACCTCCAACTGGAAGCCCAGCACCAGTGCAAAAAAAGTGACTGGAAAGGAAGTTGTGGGTTGATGCTTGTGGTCCCGGCTCGGCATCCTCTGGCCACTTGTCACTGTTAACGCTTTGCATTTCCAACCCTCTGCCCCAGGGAAGGCCGCTCCAATGCCCACATCAGAGGAGATCACCAAAGAATCGGGGACGTGATGCTGAAGAACGTTCAGGGCATGAAGGTGAGCTGCTTGAGGTTTGGGTGGGGCAGGTTCACCTGAGGTGATCCTTGGGCTGTTGGGGGCAGGCAGGGGGACAGCATTGGCTGCAAGCCCTACCCGTCTGCACGTGTGGCCGCATTTGACTGTCCACACTCAATGCAGAGCATCAGAGGATAAGCGTTTTTGGCAAAAGATCCCTCCGGCCTTCCTAGATAATTTTTTTTTTCAAAACATTAAGAAAAATCCAGTCACTCTGGGGCAAGCACTTTGAGTTGTTTTGTTTCCAAAGCTCTGCAATGTATCCAAAACAACATGGACAAATCATTCAGCACTTTTTTTTAAGCTGTAGACATAACATTGTTTGGTTGACTGAACATTTCATGTTCAGTCAATCATTTCGGCTTTTTCTAAGCATGACAAAAATACTGGATTCAGAGCTATGTAAGAATTCAAGTAAATTCTATTACTTTAAATCAGCATACAAGGCAAATATATTTGTAACCATCTAGCAATACCTACCCAATTAAGTCAGTGAGTATCAAGCCAATACTCTACCACATTTTAAAAATGTGTCCCATTGCTTATATCAGAAATTTTCATTTTTACAATTTTTCATTTTAATCCACTAATAATTCCTTTAATATAGAATATGTTAATACATACAGTTTACCTTTTGAATACATCTATGTTCGTATTTTAAAGCAATCTTCCTGTATCTCATTTGCCCAGATACAGAACCTGTCTGATAACCGTACTAACTGATGACTGCCCAGAGCAAGCTAGTAAGCCCCTCAGGCAGGTAGGGGCTCATTCTGCCCCCATATCAGCCCATCCATCCATCCATCCATCCATCTATCTATTTGGTACTAACTGATCACCTACGGCCTAGGAGGCACTTATAGAATACAGTGACTGCTGAGGTTTGAATTCCTTCCCGCAAATCTGGCTACAATGGTTTAGCGTTTAATTTTTTTCCCCTTAGACGGAAGTATCTCATATGCCTCCATATGGTGGGGCCAGTGGCACAGAAGAGACGGGATCAAATGCTACTCGAGAGGGGCGTCCTGTCAGTCTCTCTCTCTTAACAAAGATTAAGATATTATTTACCAGATCCTGAGTTATTGTTCATCGGGTTCCAAAAGTGACACTTTGCAATTCCGGGCAATGTCAGAGGCCAAGGAAGTAACTGTAGAATCCTATGCGAGAAAGAAAAGCAAGAATGACCTAGCGGGTGCCCCACCAAGATACAAGCTAAGGTTGATATCCAGGCTTGGTGTGACAATAGCAGATGTTGTCTCTGCCTTCCATGGTGGTTTGCGAAATGAGTATATCTTATTTTTTTAGAGCAGTTTTAGCTTTCCAGAAAAATTGAGCACAAAGGGGAGTTCTCCTGTCTTCCCCTCCCCCAGCACACACAGTTTGCTCCTGGCATCATGCGTGCGCTGGTGGGTAAGGGTGTTAACACTGATAAGCCAATGCTGACACAAGTATTAGCTGAAGCTCACCATTTATGTGAGGGCCCACTCCTGGTGCTGGACATTCCGTGGCTGTGGACAAATGTGTAATGAACAAATGTGTAATGACCTGGGTCCACAGGACAGCATCACTGCTCCAGAACTCCCTGTGTTCCACCTATTACCTAGCCCTGTGCTTTTTCTTGGGCCATTCTGGATTCTCACCTTTTCTCACCGTGTCCCCTTGTGTGAGATCATAAGCCTGCCTGGGAGAAGGCTGCCTGGGAGAAGGCTGCCAGAGGCTTGGACTCTGCCCCGGGCCTTCAGGGACAGTGTGAAATAGTCTCTGTTTGCTGGCTTTCTTTGGTGCCCTTCTCTGACCTAGGTCCATGGAGGCTGACATTCAGCCCTCTCCGCTAACCCAGCACCAAAGACCTCCTAAAAATAGATCCGATTTCCGTTCCTAGTGTCCTTTCTTCTGGGTCTGGCAAGCTGGCATTTCTACCTTCAGCCGCTTCCTCGGCTGTGCTGGCATCTTGGCAATGTGCGGATGCCATGACCGTGTACAACATGGAATAAAATAAAAATAGATGGAGAAGCTGTGAGAACCACCAGAAGCCTTTTTGAGAAATAAGTTGGGTTGTTTTTTATTGTGGTCATTATCATTGGTTTTAAAGGATATTTATAAAGCATGGAGGGGAACAGCAGAAAGTTCTAGAAATGTAGAGGCCCAGGTTAGCACTGTTGTCTAACAGGGTTTCTGGCATAGAGTGTCCTTCTGCCCCAACCCCCACCTATGCAGTTACCTACGTTGACAGGTGTAAGCAGGGCCTGCTGTCATTAGTCTTTGGCCTGGTTGGCTGTTTCCAGACTCTGTACATAGGAGCAAGGTCACATGAGCGGGGGAGCCTGGTCCAGGCTTCAACCCCCACCTGAAGGTCAGAGATCCCCAAATCGGGATCTTCCACCCAGACACATCCACCCAGATGCACAAAAGCACCAGGGGCCCCGGTGCCTTCCCTGCTCTCCTGGAGTGTCCGCCTCCCAAGCTTCCACGCCTGGTCCCTCTGCTTCTGACACCCCCGCCACTCTGCTCCTCTTGGCTGTCTGTTTTCTCCCTGGGGATGGCCAGGCCAGCTTCCTGACAAGGCACCACACCTCCCCTCAGCCCATCCTCCTAGCCCACTGTGTGTGGGCTGCCCAGAGCACTCACTGCTAGTACAACACAGAACTGACTGCTCCAAGCCCCGCTTTCCCTGGACGGGAGGGTCGAGTCCACACTCTACCCCTGATGAAGCAGGCTGCCCACTCTAGTCCCAGGCGACCTCGCCAGGCCCCTTCTTGCCGCCCGTCACTCTGCATTCTGGCCACCATGAACTCAGGTGTTCTTCCAGTCCTCAGCCTTGACTTGAGTGCATACCTTGCCTCACATGTCATGAATACATGCAGGCAGGACATGTAATGGGCACCTACTGCATGCCAGACCCCAAGGTGGTAGCAACATGACAATGGCCCCTCTCACAATCAGATAGGGGACTGTGTGTGTGATAGTGTTGCACAGAGCTACACATACACGCACACACATGCATACATGTGCACAAGTGGGCACAAACACACACATGAGCAAGGGGTAATATAGCTGGTGTACTGCACATGAGCTCCATGGATAGTGCCACTGCCACTCCCCTGGTGTTGATGTGACACTAGCTGTTCAAGATGTCCCCATTAGTAGAACCTGGGTGGGGGGTGCACAGTCCCTCACTGTATGTTTCTGACACCTTCCTGTGCATCTCTGTTTCAGAATGGAAAGTCAGAAAATAAACCTGGCAGGGGAGGCTGTGTGAGAAGGGCTAATAGGGACAGACGTAGCTTTTAGTGCAGGAGGACAGAGGGGTGGGGATCAGGGAAGACCCTGGGGCTGAGAGGGCCTACGCCTGGGTATGCATGGGGACATCGTGGGCAGAGGCTCTGGCTGCGAGCACCTGGCATATGTGAGTGCGAGGCAGGCGGGGGTGGCCCAGGGTGAGTCCCAAGAGTCTATGCTGGAGAAGTGGGAAAGATCCCATCCTCAGGCTGCCTGTTCAGTAGCATTTTAGAAAGTTCATTTTGGTGGGCCAAGTCACAGTAACATGGAGGGATGGAGACACCATCACAGCGGTGGATGGTCTATACAGGCTGGAACCAGGGAAGCGACTGCAGGGAAGCAAAAAGGTTTCCAGGATGTTTTCAGGAGGGTGACCGGATAGGACTTGGGGAAGTGTTCCAAGAAAGAAAGAATCTGGAATGTTCCCTCTATTTTTCTGTCCTGAGTAACTGGCTGATGGTAGCTTCGATCCTGAAGTTAGAGAATAAATGCTTTGGCCCCAGATGGAGCAGAAGGTAGTAGGCTTGAGTTTGGACACACCATGTTCCCAGCTCTCTCCAGAGCATGGAGTGGAGATATTGTTGAGACTGGACAGTCATCTGGATTCGGAATCCTCCTTTGGGAGTTACCAGCATACGAGAGCAAGCCCACCCTGGGAAGTCATTACCCAGTGAGACTTGAAGACAGTACCTAGTGTGGTGGCTCATGCCTGTAATCCCAGCACTTTGGGAGGTCAAGATGGGAGAATCGCTTGGGCCCAGGAATTTAAGACTAGCCTAGGCAGCATAGTGAGGCCTTGTCACTACAAAAAAATTTTTTTAAGTAAGCCGGGCATGGTGGTGCAAACCTGTAGTCCCAGCTACTTGGGAGGCTGAGGCAGGAGGATTGCTTGAGCCCAGGAGGTCGAGGCTGCAGTGGGCCATGATCCTGCCACTGCACTCCAGCCTGGTGATAGAGTGAGACCCTGACCAAAAAAAAAAAAAAAAAAAAAAAAAAAAGATAACTTCTGCTCTCGTGTCCTGGGGTGTCCCCTGCTACTTCCTTGTTATCTGTCTGGAAGTTTCCTTTCCTTAAAATCCCTTCCCTCTGGCCCAAGGGAATTCATTCCTCCTTCCATGCCCTGCCATCATACTGCAGCCTCTGTCTCTGTCTCCACCATGGCCGGGGAGAGTAGGGACTGTGTCTGTAAAGCAGTTGGGGACGTATTTTTAATAACACTTAACGCCTATTGAATGGTCCTGGTCTCTGTGTCATCTGAGGACACTTAGAAAAAAGCCTTGGGGCCCCCCTTGAGGTACTCCTGCTCATATGTTTTCCCTCCATTTTGCCAGTCCCAACTGTAAAAGACCACGCCTCTCTCTCGTGTTGTATACAGCTCATATATTTTATAATCCATATGTGTTTTCAACAGCCCAGTTCCTTGCTAGACCTTTTTATTGCATCCTGAGAACTTAGCTTAAAAAGCAAAGTAAATAGTAAAATTTGAACAGAAAACCAGACATCACATGTTCCCACTTCTCCGTGGAAGCTGAACGAAGGATCTGCAAAGACGTAGAGAATGGTGTTGACGACACTGGAGACCCAGAGGAGGAGGGGGAAGGGGGAGGGATGAAAAATCACCCATCGGGTACAGTGTACACAGGTGGGGGTGGCGCGTATACTTACCACCCAGATCGAAAACTGTGTATCCCTCAAAGCTGTTGAAATTTTTAAAAATGAACAAGTTTTAATTGAGAAAGATGAAGTTTAAGGAACCTAAACCAAGGGATGAAAGTGAGGGTGGCGCACTTCATTCCTTCAAGTCGACCTGGGTGGAACTTACCCGTGGCAGGTCCGGGGAACGGCCCCCTCCACACACACACACACACCCCTGCCCTCTCTGTCGCCCGCAGCACCTGGCGGCCCACCTGTGGAAGCACAGCGAGGCCCTGGAGGCGCTGGAGAACGGGATCAAGGGCTCGCGGCGGCTGGGGGGCCC
>NW_007259943.1:223199-226834 GCF_000164805.1 Carlito syrichta | reverse complement strand
CGGCGGCTGGAGAGCCTCTGCCGAGACTTCGAGCTGCAGAAGGTGTGTTACCTGCCGCTCAACACCTTCCTGCTGCGGCCGCTGCACCGGCTCATGCACTACAAGCAGGTCCTGGAGCGCCTGTGCAAACACCACCCGCCCAGCCACACCGACTTCAGGGACTGCCGAGGTGAGCTGGGGGCAGGGACGTCGCCGGGCGCTGGCGCCAGGGATCAGGCCGGGGCACCAACCTGAGCCTGGCCGGGGAGGGGCTCCCCAGAGAGAGGGGCTGGCGGATGCTGCGTCCCAGGTTTCCATAATCATATTCGATTTTAGTACCTGATCTGATACTTTGTTACTCACTTTTTTTCACTAAATATTTCAAATGTTTTTAATATTGCACTTGAAGGTTGTAGGCTATATGTGACAATTTGCTACATAAGTAAATTGCGTGCTGGTGAAGTTTGAGCTTCTAGCAGGCACTCTCTCCCCCGACATTTATTTTTTAGATAGGGCCTTGTTCTGTCACCCAGACTGGAATGCAGTGTCACTATCATAGTCCATGGCAGCCTCACACTCCTGGGCTCAAGTGATCCTCCCGCCTCAACCTCCTGAGTAGCTAGGACTACAGGCACACACCACCATGCCCAGTTATTTTAAAAATATTTTGCAGGGACATGGGTCTCGCTGTGTTACCTAGGCTGGTCTCAAACTCCTGGGCTCCAGTGAGTCTCCAACCTCAGCCTCTCAAAGTGTTGGGACTACAGGCGTGTGCCACCATGCCCAAGTCCAGCTAAGGGATCCTCCAATCTCGGCCTCCCAGAGTGCTGAGAGTACAGGCTTGAGCCCAACCACCGCGCTGTGCTGCATTTCAATTTTCCCATAAAGAAGGTGCTAGCAATTGTCATGACCCCTTTTTTCCTTCCCTTCTATATGCATTTTCTCCTTTGGACCTGGTTGGTTTTATGCAAAGAATCCTGGAGAAGCTTCGCCGGCAGTCAGCCCCTCCAGCAGCTTTCTTCTGCCTCAGCACTCTTGGGCCAGCCACAGAAAGTGACTGTGACAATTCCTAGCGCTCACTGCTGCTGGGCTTCTGTAACGCCAGGCGCTTCCGTGGACCTTCACAAGCCTGAGGCACGGGTGTGCTTGTTTTCCATATAGGGACTACCAAGACTAGAGGGGTCAAGGAGGCTACCCAGAGTCACACAGCCAGGAAGTAGACGGTTTGGACCCTAAACCTAGAACCCATGGCCACGACCATCCTCCCTTACTGTTTCCAGATGGTTTTGGCCAGTCTCACTCGTCAGCCCCTGGCCGGTACTATGCCAGGTGTCCTGTCAAGGTTCACACCTTTTATAGCCCCATGAGGTCAGTGCCATTCTCCCATTTCACAGCTATGGAAACAGGCTCAGAAAGGGAAGGGATTTGAGCGTTGCTCAGCTAGTAAACAGAGCTGCATTGCAGACCATGCTTTTCCCATGGTGCCACACATCCTCTTCTTCAGCGGAGTCATTCTGTCTCACGTCATGTGTGGTCTGGGCCTAGGTTCCTGGCCTAGTCCGTAAGCCCCTAAAAGGGCCAGGGCTGCACACAGAGTGGGGCCTTCGTGGGTGGCCCTTAAAACAGATGGCACAGATCTGTACACCCTCTCAGAGGGAAAGGCCCTTATCTCTTCATTCATTTATTCGTTCATTCATTCAGAGACAGGGTCTTGCTCTGTGGCCCAGCTGCAGTACGGTGGTACAATCATAGCTCACTGCAGCCTTGAACTCCTGGGCTCAAGTGATCCTCCCACCTCAATCTCCCAAGTAGCTGGGATTACAGGTACCTGCCACCATGCCCAGCTAACCTCATATTTTTTTTTTTTTTTTGTAGAGACAGGGTCTTGCTGTGTTGTCCAGGCTGGTCTTGAACAAGGCTCTTACCTCTTGCCTGAAGTGTTACAAACACCTCCCAACTCTTGGGCCACCTGTGTCATCTCTTTAAAAATCATCTCCTTCTTACTCCTTGCTTAAAACCTGGGCGACGCCTGACTGTCGCAGGCTAAAATCTAAACTCCTTCATTTCTGGCCTGTCCAGTCTCCCGTGTACCAGCTATGCTTTGAGCACCTATGCTGTGTGTACGAGGGAGAAGGGAACAGTGTGGCCTTGCCTTCATGGGACCCACTAGTGGGTCCACAGGCGCATACCTGGGTGGTGATGACACTGCAGAAGGGCCTTGACAAGACGTGCACGGTGCATTTGGACCAGGGGCACTGGCCTTGGCCTTGGGGACTTACGGCACTGTCTGAGGGAAGGATGTCTAAGTTCAGAGCTAAAATTTAAATAGGCATTTTCCTGGGTGAAGGGAGGGTGTGGAGAATAGTGTTAGGAACAGCACACATACAGGTTTGAAAGGACAAAGACTGTAGAACATTCCAGAAAATATAAGTTCAGTATGAAATGCAGAGGGAGAGCAACAAAATGAGACCCGGAACTGTAAGCAGGGACCAGGTCCCACAGGGTCTCATAAACCCTGGAAGACCTTGACCTAAGAGCAAAGGCGGGACAGGAAGTGTTTTAAGAGGGGAATAGTAATACCAGTCTTGTTCTAGAGAAGTCACTGTTAGTATCTAGAATATATAGAGGACTCCTGCCAATTAGTTTTTAAAACGACAGCCCAATACAGAGCAGAACTGGCAAAGTGTGAAGACCTTAGCAGTTCATGGGCGGGAACACCCATGCCTTGTGGTGTGGTTTCCTGTAGGCCAGCAGTGTTAACACAAGCCACGCTGCCTCTTGCCTTTGTCCCTTGTGCCTGGAGTCGTTGCCAACACCCCCTTGGCCTTTCCTGGCAAAACCCTTCTCCTCGAAGCCCCAACTTGTGCCTGAGCCTGGAGGCCGCGCCGACCTCGTCCACCACGGCCTGTTGTACAGGTCTTGCGGGTAGGTCGTGCCTGGAGGAAATGGCCCAGAGCCCCTCCCAGTTCCGGGACCCCAAGACCCATGGGGGGTGAGAAAAATGTTTGGTTTTGCGTGTGCGCTCCTTGGCCAACTTGCCCGGTTTGCATTCCCGTGTTTTTCTAGACAGTCCATCTTGGAAGTAATCTACCCTTGGCAAATGAGTGGATAGAAGTGCTTGTTACCTAGCTTAAAACACAAGGTGGCAGCACCGTAGGACTGGGAAAGCAAGGTACGTCTGGGCGCAGACTTCCTGAGCTAGCGGGATGCCGGGCGCCTGCTGCTGTTCCCAGCGTGCCCCGCCCTCCAGCGCCTCGACCGTTCCCAGCATGCCTTGCCCTCAAGCTCCTAGAGCGGTTCCCAGCCTTTCTTCCCGCAAGTTCCTCCGCCTGTTCCCAGTATACTCTGCCCTCAAGTGTCTCCACCCGTTCCCAGCACGCTGCGCCCTTGAGCGCCTTGGCCTGTTCCCGGCCTGCCTTTCCCTCCGCGCCTTGACCTGCTCCCAGCATGCCTGGCCCTCGAGCGCCTCGACCCATCCCCGGGTTGCCTCGCCCTCGAGCGCCTAGGGCTGTTCCCAGCATGCCCTGCCCACAGCGCCCCGACCCGTTCCCTGCCTACCCTGCCCTCACGTGTCTCCTCCAGCCTGTTTCCAGCGTGCCGCGCCCTTGCGTGACTCCCCAGTTCCCGGCCTTCCTTTCCCTCAGCGCCTTGACCTG
>NW_007259943.1:149324-223179 GCF_000164805.1 Carlito syrichta | reverse complement strand
CAAAACCCTTCTCCTCGAAGCCCCAACTTGTGCCTGAGCCTGGAGGCCGCGCCGACCTCGTCCACCACGGCCTGTTGTACAGGTCTTGCGGGTAGGTCGTGCCTGGAGGAAATGGCCCAGAGCCCCTCCCAGTTCCGGGACCCCAAGACCCATGGGGGGTGAGAAAAATGTTTGGTTTTGCGTGTGCGCTCCTTGGCCAACTTGCCCGGTTTGCATTCCCGTGTTTTTCTAGACAGTCCATCTTGGAAGTAATCTACCCTTGGCAAATGAGTGGATAGAAGTGCTTGTTACCTAGCTTAAAACACAAGGTGGCAGCACCGTAGGACTGGGAAAGCAAGGTACGTCTGGGCGCAGACTTCCTGAGCTAGCGGGATGCCGGGCGCCTGCTGCTGTTCCCAGCGTGCCCCGCCCTCCAGCGCCTCGACCGTTCCCAGCATGCCTTGCCCTCAAGCTCCTAGAGCGGTTCCCAGCCTTTCTTCCCGCAAGTTCCTCTGCCTGTTCCCAGTATACTCTGCCCTCAAGTGTCTCCACCTGTTCCCAGCATACCTTGCGCTCGATCGCCTTGACCAGTTCCCAGCATGCCCTGCCCTCGAGCGCCTCGGCCTGTTCCAGCATTCCTCTCCCTGGAGAGCCTCGGCCTGTTCCCAGCACGCCTCGCCTTCAAGCACCTAGAGCTGTCCCCAGCATTCCCTGCCCACAAGTGCCTCGACTGTTACCGGTATACCCTGCTCTCAAGTGTTTCCACCCGTTCCCAGCACGCTGCGCCCTTGAGCGCCTTGGCCTGTTCCCGGCCTGCCTTTCCCTCCGCGCCTTGACCTGCTCCCAGCATGCCTGGCCCTCGAGCGCCTCGACCCATCCCCGGGTTGCCTCGCCCTCGAGCGCCTAGGGCTGTTCCCAGCATGCCCTGCCCACAGCGCCCCGACCCGTTCCCTGCCTACCCTGCCCTCACGTGTCTCCTCCAGCCTGTTTCCAGCGTGCCGCGCCCTTGCGTGACTCCCCAGTTCCCGGCCTTCCTTTCCCTCAGCGCCTTGACCTGTTCCCAGCATGCCTGGTCCTCAAGCGCCTAGAGCTGTTCCCGGCATTCCCTGTTCCCCAGGGGCCCCGCCCACGAGCGCCTGTAGGCCAGGGCGCCATCTTCCTCTGAGAGCCCCTCCACTCCCATCCCAGCACGGGGTGCCCAGTAGATGTCTGTTGGTCCAAATTCGGGTGGTGATGTCTAAATCCAGGCAAGCCCTGGGATTCGTCATTGTGGCGGAGACAAAGCATTATGGGATAAGCCAAGGAGAATTTAACCTGCCTCTTCAGGGAGAAAGCAAGAAAACTCAGCACTTCCCTTGCAAAGTTGAGGACTGAAATTCAGTCGACAAGTGTTTCTTGCTTTCCTTGACAGACCTACTCAGATGCTCGGCGATTGTGATGTGTGTGCACTCCAACTCATATTCATGCGCTCTTACATGTTGGACGCCTACAAGTGCCGGGGGGGGGCGGGGTGTATTGGAAAGTAAAGTTGAATTTTACTATTGTTCTTTGCAGCCATCTTGGTCAACAATATAATTTCCACACAAGGAGGAGCTGGATGTGCTGGACTGTTAGTTGCCCAACCGTGTCACATCATCACTTAGGTGCCCCAAAAGATGCCAGCTTTGCCCCAGATTCATCTGTGGCCTCTTTGTGCTCTCTGTACCTTGTTCTTTACAGGTAACAGGAGGGAAAAGAAAAATCTCTACCCTGGGACAAAATTCAAGGCTCACTTGTTCTCCTGAGTCTCCCGCTCTGGGTCAGCAAGTCTTCCCAATTGAAGGACTGCGGTTGGCCACACAGCCAGGCCAGGGTCATTTGTTTTCAAGATGCTTTGGGGAGACTGAAAAAAAGCAAATACGTAAAGTAAACCACCAAGGTGTTGGTTTTTTTCCTTTTTCCATCCTTTTTTTTAATTTTGAGTCAAGTCTCACTTTGTCACCCAGGCCGGAGTTCAGTGGCACGATCCTGGCTCACTGCAGCCTCAGCCCCCTGGCTCAGGTGATCCTTCTGCCTCAGCCTCCCAAGTAGCTGGCACTGTAGACACATGCCACCATGTCCAGCTAATTTTTTTATTTTTTTATTTTTATTTTTTTGTAGGTATGATGTCTCACTTTGTTGCCCAGGCTGGTCTCGAACTCCTGGGCTCAAGTGATCCTTCCACCTCGGCCTCGAACCAAAGTGCTAGGATTACAGGCACGAGCCATCATGCCCATCCCATCAGTTTTTACTGTACAGAAATCACAATTTTCCCTTGAAGGACAGCTTCTCACACGGTGCAGGAACTGAGGTATCTCCCTGCCTCACAGAGTTCAAAGCAACTAGGAAATACCGGCCCTAACCTGCAGACTTGGTGTGTGTTCCTTTCCCAGCTGCGTTGGCAGAGATCACAGAGATGGTGGCACAGCTGCATGGTACGATGATCAAGATGGAGAATTTCCAGAAGCTGCACGAACTCAAGAAAGATTTGATTGGCATCGACAATCTTGTGATTCCAGGAAGGGTAAGCCTCAGCAGTCTCTGTGTGCTTGGAAGGTGCAGCCAGAAAGGAGACATTTAAGGGCCTTAGGTCTGAGCCTTTTGAATACAGACACTCCCGAGGTAAAATGCCCTCCTTCTGCCTGGGAGGCAGCTGGGTAAGTGTCGCTCAGCTCAGAATCATTGCGTTAGGAGGAGACTGAATGATCCTCTGGCCTCATATTCTAATTTTTCTCCTTGTAGGTTGAATTGCTTATTTACTTTTCTACTACCATACTCCAGAGAGGATTTGCAGTAGCTTATTTTATTTTTTAATATTTAGTTAAAATAGAAGATCAAAAAAAAAGAATTGCATAAAATAGTGACAGCCACAGATCATGCATGAATGAATGCCAGACATTCCCATGCAAATATGGAAAGAATTTTTTTTAATGCAGTTTTCTGTACATAATTTTTTGGAGTCAGGGTTTCACGCTGTTGCCCAAGTTGGAGTGCAGTGGCACGATCTTGGCTCACTGCAGCCTTGACCACCTGGGTTCAGGAGCTCCTCCCACCTCAGCCTCTTGAGTAGCTGGGACTATAGACGTGTGCCACCACACTTGGCTAATTTTTTTATTTTATTTTTTTGTGTGTGTAGAGATGAGGACTTGCTATATTGCCTAAGCTGGTTTTGAACTCCTGGACTCAAGTAGTCTTCCTGCCTCAGCCTCCCAAAGTGCTGTTATTACAGTTGTGAGCCACCACGCCCCACCATAATTTAATTTTAATTCAAAATTTAAATAACATTTTAGCCAGGAAGCAATCCTGAGAGAGAGGAAAGTTTTCTTACACTATTTGCCTTCAACTCCCAGCCCCTGCCTTAGATGAGGGGATTCCGTTACACACACTCCTTCCAGGCCAACAACATTACAGAAATAGGAAAGAAGCCATTTTTCACCTCCCCTCCTAGGAAGCAGGCGTCGGTTGTCCCCAAATCAAAAATACTCAGTTGCTACATCTCATCGATCTCTCCTTGGGCTCTCAACCCTCTCGCTCCCCAATTTCAAACCCCACGCCTCCATGGTCGGGAGACAATGGCAGCTTCTTTGGTCTGCTGTGGACTGGGAGCAGCTGTGTGGACTGGATCCAGGGTGTCAGGGATTCCTAGTCTTACCTGACAGGTGGCTCCTGGAAATTGTAAATCTCTGTAACTCAGGGCAGATGAGGGAAGCACCCTGTGCATCTGAGTATTTCTGACAGGAAGCCTAATTACAAAACTGACCGGAAAGCAAGTTGTGAGAGGTTGTCAGAAGCGTTGTGTGGTAAGTTCTGGGTGGAAATCAAAGCTGGGATTTGCTCCAGCTCTGCTGGTGAGAAAACCCTGCCGGGACCTGGCGCATACGCTACCTCCCTTACCCTTCTACGGGGAACCCTTAGGAAAACCCTGTGGAATTGGCACGATTTTCTAACTTTGAATGTTACGGCATATTTAGCATACTGTGTTGCATGGTGAACAGCCATCTGTAAAGAATTTCTTATTCTGTGGCTGTGTCTTCCATGTTCAATGGAGAGAGGATTGGGTTCACAGTCTGGCTCTACCAGAGCTGGGATCTTTCACCTTCTGGAGCTTTCCCTCCCTTCTGTCGCATGGGGATCATGTCCTCTCCCTCATGGGTCATTAAGATCAGTGAGATGTCATACATAAAAATGATAGATTTTCTCTTCCTTCTCCCCGACCTCCACTCGTTTGAAGAGATGAAGAATGCATTTATCATAACGTCATCAGTCACTTCGCTCAGCACTGTAGAAAGCGTCGTAAACATTATGCCAGATATTGGCTCTGTCACCCAGAAGCTGCAGTTTTTACATCATTTTACTCCTTGGTTTCCTCACCTAAAAATGGGAATCATGGTACTGAACTTATAGGCTCGCATGTGGCACTAATGTGGGCACTCGGGATGGGTTGCCCTGTGCGCATGTTCATAAGGGGAGGCCCCGATTATTTACAAAGGTGAAGTTGAAATTGGGGTGCTGTTTCCAAGCCTCAGATCTGCCTTTCTTCCTCGTTCTCTCGCTCAATCATGCTGCCCCCCAGCCACTCACTGTTTCAAGTCAATACTGAGAGGAATGGGAAGGTGGGGGCAGGGATCCCCAGAGGAGCAAGTTCTGGATCTGGATAGTAGTGATGATTATGCAACATTGTGATTGCACCGAAGGTCACAAGTGTAAATGTTCTGTGCATTTTACCACAATTTCAAAATTAACCTTTTTTTCACTGTTTTTTTTGAGTCAGGGTCTCTGTCGCCCAGGCTGGAGTACAGTGGCACAATCCTGACTCACCACAGCCTCAGCTTTCCGGGCTCAGGTGATCCTTCTGCCTCAACCTCCTGAGTGGCCGGGACTACGGGCACATGCCACCATGCCTGGCTAATTGTTTTATTTTTTATTTTAGAGACAGGGACTTGCTATGTTGCCTAGGCTGGGCTCAAACAATCCTCCCACCTTGGCTTCCCAAAGTGCTGGGATTACAGGCATGAGTCACCACACCCAGACCTTTTTTTTGGTTTTTAAAGTGTTAGTGCTCATGCCATCCTTGCTTTCAAGAGTTTACTCAGGAAAAATATAACTTGGGAAACAGTGTTCCTTAGACATATTTGCCTCTTGCTCTATTAGCCTAAAACAGTTACTGCTTTTTTACAAAGCAGTCTTAAATTGTGGAGATTTCTGTAGCCACAGAACTCATATATGGCTTCTCTGTCCTGCAGGGTCCCCTGTGGCCACTCTGTATAGCCTTTTTCTTTGAGAACTGGCCGGGGCCCTGTGACCTCCCTTGCCATGGGAGCCCATGCACCCTGGGGTCACATGCATCTTCCCTGCCGCCCTCTGAGAGACTGAGCATACTCTTTCACCCAAGTACCAGTTTCCTCTCTGTTAGGGTATGGACAGGGTGAGGGTGGCATGCTGGAGGGGTGAAGAGGGGAGGGGAGGCATGGCACCAGTAACTCAGAGATCCAAGTAAATGCAAAGAATTGCAACATACAAAAAGGTTAAAAAAGAAGTTTATTTAAAAGTAAATTAGAGAAGAGAAGGAAGAAAGAAGATTCACCTCCCCACAGTCGGGGAGGGGGCCAAAGCCAGGAAGTATGGCGACAGCCATAGCTCAAAGAGCTCATGGCCACACCAGAGTCTAGCAAGGCAATGGCCACTGGTTGCTTGTGGTTGAGTCCTTTTAACCATTCCCCTTGATGGGGGAAGATCATTAAGGTGATTGGGTTGTGGTCTGCTCCACATCATCACAAAGGGGCAGGCAAGTGCTTTTGGTGAGGGACAGCAGATGGGTGACTTAGTCACACTATGGCTGCCATGGTGGGGCTTATCTGTGTCACATAGGTCACAAAGGGCTGATTAGGTTAACCCTGGGGGGTTTCCTGCAAGAAACTTGTTAGACATTGGCAATTCACAAACTCAGACATTTGCAACTCACAAACTCCTATGACTTTGGCCAGCCAAAGGGTGATCTTTGATCTTCAGCCTTGACAAGGAACCTAAAAGTTTACTAGAGATTATTATGCTAAACCACGAATGGTTGGGCTCTCCTGGTCTTGCATCTGAAGGAGATTTGCTGAGGGGGGTGGGATAGGCTGCTGCTTGTTTTGCAGTAGAATGTCTGAATGCTTTCTAATGGTTATGCTGAGGCAAAAAGACTAAACCCTTTCACTCTCTGGTTAGGGGCATTGCCAGTGGTCCCTGCCCCGTGGGTTCCTGGGAAGAAACACCTAGAGGCAGCTAAGCACAGTGCCCAGGGCATAGCAGGCACATAGTGAGCCAGAACTGGGTGCTCCAATTTCCATGTGTGAGGGACCCAGGCACGGGGAAGCCAGGTGAGCCCCCCGGGTCCATCTCTCCGCAGGAGTTCATCCGCCTGGGCAGCCTCAGCAAGCTCTCGGGGAAGGGGCTCCAACAGCGCATGTTTTTCCTGGTAAGTGGTGAGGGCAGCTCATCTTTGCGAGGATCTGGGATCCATGTGACCCAGGGGACAGCAAGGCTCTCGGGGCCCGGCCACCCAGTGGGGAGCTGGGGGCAGGGGAGCAGCCAGAGGTGCTGAGCCTTGAGCTGTTGGGAGCAGCAAGCTTTAATGAAAGACGAGGGAATCCCATCAGCTTGCTGGTTTCACTTCCACCCCCCTTCTCCTGGTCCCTCTAGTTCAACGACGTTTTGCTGTACACGAGCAGGGGGCTGACGGCCTCGAACCAGTTTAAGGTCCACGGGCAGCTCCCGCTCTATGGCATGACGGTGAGTGTGCACGAAGTGTGCGTGTGTGACGGTGAGTGTGCCCCGAGGGTGAGTGTGGCGTGGGCTTGAGGTTGGGCCTGTCCTCTGGGGGGCTGCAGGTGCAGGCAGGCTCAGGGAGCATGAGCTACTGACACAGGCAGGCAGGAGGAAAAGGGGGAGACTTGACAGGAAGGGTCAGCACGACAGGGGCCACCTCGGGGGAACACGTGGGCTCAAAGGCCAGCGACCTTCTACCCTCCCGCCCTTTCATGAAAAGAACACGCCTTCTGGGGCTCCTGGAGCAGAGACGCCACTGCTTCTGCACATGGGCTGCACGGTATGCTCCTTCTAGAACCAGGCGAAGAGGCAAGTTGACACGGGTGGTGTGGCGTGAACTCGCCTCTTACCACCCTGAGCCCGGCGCCAGGCCCTGGAGGACAGCTGTCGCTCCATGTGCCGAGTCACAGAGCCCACTCTCAGGAGCTGGACCAGCGGGCAGCCCTGTCCTCCCCAGGATGGGTCTGGCAGGCTCCACCCCGTGCGCCCTGGGCAGCAGGTCGCCAGCACGGGAGTGTCACCCTGGCTTCTGCCAGCGCTGTCCCCAGCGGCTAGAGGGGGACGTTTCTGGGCTCCACCAAAAACTTCTGTGTGTTTCAACCTTCCTGGAATCAGCCTTTCCGGTTTTGGTTTTCCGGACTCAGAGCCCCCGCTCCTTCTGCGGGGTCCCTGGGTCTCCCAGCCCTGCTTGGCGGCACCGCTTCTGTTCGGGGCCGCCCGACCTCGAGCTTGGGAATGTGTGAAAGGGCCTCAGGGTCACCTCCCGGCCTCTCGCCCGCAGATCGAGGAGAGCGAAGACGAGTGGGGAGTGCCCCACTGCCTCACACTCCGGGGCCCGCGGCAGTCCATCGTCGTGGCCGCCAGGTAACCGGGGCCCACCCTCCGACCCGCTTCCCTTGGCCCGGCTGTGCCTGGCCCCTGACGCCAGCTCTGTCCCCAGCTCTCGGTCTGAGATGGAGAAGTGGGTGGAGGACATCCAGATGGCCATCGACCTGGCCGAGAAGAGCAGCAGCCCTGCCCCCGAGCTCCTGGCCGGCAGCCCCCCAGACAACAGTGAGTGTGGGGGGCTCTTGGGCAGGGTGGGCTGGCTTATGGAGGGGAAAGTCGTCACCTCCAAAACCAGCCAAGCCTTGGCTCTGGTCTGCGTTTGTGTTTAAAGCCAAAAACCATATAAGTTCTTTTTCTTAAAAGTTTTACTGGTTTTACCCAGGCATGGTGGCTCACACCTATAATCCCAGCTCTTTGGAAGGCCAAGGCGGGAGGACTGCTTGAGCCCAGGAGTTTGAGAGCAGCCTGGGCAACATAGCAAGACCTCATCTCTACAAAAAACAATCAAGAAGTTAGCTGGGTGTGGTGGTGCATGTAGTCCCAGCTACAGGGAGGCTGAGGCAGGAGGATCACCTGAGCCCAGGAGGTCAAGGCTGCGGCGAGCCTTGACTGTGCTTCTGCACTCCAGCCTGGGCAACAGAGTGAGACCCTGCTCAGAAAACAGTAATAATAAAGTAAAGTCCAGAAAACAGCATGTGGGGACAGGGGAGCCATCTTTTCTGGGCTGGCGTTGCCACTTGTCACACAGTGTCCCCAGGGCGAGGGCTGCAGGTGAAGCACCCAGGCGTCCAAAGAGCCCCTGGCTGGGACAGGTGGGACGCCCCTTGGGTGCGTGTGGCCGCTGTGAGCCCCCAGTCGTCCGTTCCTCCCTTAGCGCCTCAGGGTGTCCGGGAAAGTCTTCCTGGGAGGGAAGCTCAGAAGCTCTCCTTTCACCCCACACCACAGAGTCCCCCGATGAGGCCACCACAGGTGACCAGGAGTCGGAGGACGACCTGAGCGCTTCACGCACGTCGCTGGAGCGCCAGGCCCCACACCGTGGCAACACGATGGTGCACGTGTGCTGGCACCGCAACACCAGCGTCTCCATGGTGGACTTCAGCCTCGCTGTGGAGGTACTGTGGGGGCGTCGCGGGTCGGGGCGGCTCATCTCCACCTTGCGCCGGCCCGGGGGGACCCACGCAGGCTTCTGGCAGGGCTCGGGGGAGCTGGCTCCTGCGCCTGCCCTCGCCTGCCCGCCCGCCCAGGCCCTGGAACCAGGGCGGATCAAAGCCTGGGCTCTCTTCTGAGCGCCCCACGGTCGTCCTCACAGACGGACAAATGGCTCTTGGTTTCCAGTGCCCGCCTGCCACCTGGAAACTTGTTCTGTGCCCTTTCTTCTCGTGGTGTTAGCTCAGAAAACGGGTACCCAGGCACAGTTGACAGATGGCTCCAGGCACCACGGGAATCAAGGGATGGGGAGGGAGTCAAGTCTGCAAGATAGTGCTCTCGCTCAGGGCGGGACCCGCTCAGGGCGGACCCGAGAAAGGACAGGGGGCAAGGCCTCTCTAGGTGGGCCCTGGAACGTGCTCATTTGAGGTGGGACCTGGGAAGGGACACAGGATGGGGCCGCTCCAGGTGTGCCCTGGGAGTCGTCACTGTGGAGGGGTGGAAAGGGATGATCCCTCTCCTCTCCGTCATAGGGTCATGGCAGACACTCCCATGACAAAAGACAGGGTGACAAGAGAAAGGCACAGCAAGGTGATTTAAATAGTTTTACGTGGCATGGAAGCCTTCGGAATGAACACCCAAAGATCTGAGGGGAACTGTCGTGTGTAGGCTAGCTCCATGAAGGGTGGACAGCCGTCAGACCTGGGATTGGACCAAGAGGAGCGCATACTGGTAGGCTGAGGCCTGTGTGCTCCTACCCTCCTCGGTCTCTCTTGTCGCTCTCTTCCTCCCAGGTGTGGGGCAGGACTCTCTGGAATGGGGGTCTTACAACCTACTGTGGGACACGGGTAGGCTAGAGTTCTTTGTGGCCAGCTCCTAAGCAGAAAGTTGGAAAGGAAGGCGGGGTTCGTGTTTTTTGGTTTTATGGCGGGGTCTGGTGTCTGTGCCCCACCTGGGGGAAGAGAGACTCTCACGTCTGTGGCCAGCCTCTGGGGAGAGTGAGGGGCGCGAGACAAGAGACAGGGCGGGTCAGATAAACCAAGGCCTTCGCTTTGGAGTGGAGTGTCATTTTTTGCGCCCAACACCTGGAAGGTGGCTTTCATGATGGGTCTCTCCTGCATCCTGACTGAGACGACTTCCAGCCTTCTGTCCCCTGCTGGTGGCAGAACCCGAGGGGGGTGAAGCCTTCATGGTCTTCCCCGTGCTTTCCCTCCTGTGACTCATGCAGGCAGAGGCGCGGAAGGGGACGTTTGAGGACAGCATGAAGCCTGCCGGCCTTAGCAGGAAGGTGTGGGCGAGGCGGCCAGTGGGCTGTGGGGCAGCGCTCGGGGCGGGGCGGCCAGAGAAAAGCCTGCCTGTGGGCCCCAGCGCCAGAAATGGCGAAGGCTGTCTTTGAAGACTAGACCTGCCAGACGGGACAAATGGGAAGTTCTTCCCAGACGGGAAGGAAACGGGGATCAGAGGAGAAAAGAACAGCAGGGATCTGGACTGTGTTCACCTCCCGTGGCAGCCACAACACGCTTCCAGACTGCTTAAAGCACCAGAAACGTGTTCCCTCCCAGTGCTGGCACCAGGAGTCCAAAACCAAGGTGGCACATGTGGCTCCTTCTGGAGGCTCGAAGGGAAGACATGTCCCCGCCTCTGCGGTGATCCTCGGTGTCACTTAGCCAGATGCATCCCGTCCTTTGCTCTGTTCTGTGCCTCATGGGTATGGCGTTCTCTGTGTCTGTACCCAAATATCCTCTCCTGAGGGCCCGTCCTAGTGATCTTACCTCTTTCCAAGTGAGGTCACGTTCTTAGGCATGGAGAGTCTGGCCTCAGCTTGCCTCTTTGGTGGACACACAATTCCACACTAGGGATGGAGTTGACGGGGCCAGGAGAGGAGCAGAGGCCTCACTCAGCGAGGAGGCAGGGAGGCCCTGGGAGGAAACGGGGTGTCAGCTGGGCCTGGGTCATGGATGTTGATCTTGTAAAGACAGTGAATGGGGGTAGGTGAGAGTCGTCCACAGGGACAAGGGTCAGGAGGCGGGACACAGGGCCCGTGACCTGCACGGGAGGCAGGAGCGGGAGGCTCTGCGGGGCTGGTGCCCATGGAGGCTGCTGGCACGTCCAGTGGACATGCTTGTGGGGAAGCATCTAGTCTGTCAGGAGTTAGAGCTGCAGTGAACCGGCCTTGGAAAAATCCAGGTCTGGAGTGTGATCAGCAAGGTGACCACACTGTGGGTCGGCCTTCAGGGCACAGTGAACCACTTAAGAGGAAAACCTTGGACTCTGAAGGAGACTCTTTGATTCTGCGTGAAAATACGAAGAGGAAAGGCGATCGTGCCACCCTCGCCCCTGCAGGGTGTGATCCTGCAACTCTGTGGATGGCGAGGCCCCAGCTCCTGTGCCCCCCGCACCTTGGGGAACCCGTCCCTTGGCAGTGGGGGTGACGGCAGCCAGCAGGGGTTGGAGGGATGGATGGCTGGAGGTTCCTGTGGACCTGAGACACCCTCTCCCCACGGCCTGTGGGGGCCCCCCTCACGCCACCAAGCCCATGTCCACAGCGGGGCTCTGTCCACCTCCTGTGTCCTCCTTCCACGGGACCGGCTGTTGGTATCGCCCTCCGCCATCAGACCGAGCGGCTAGAGGGCAGAAACATCACTTGCTTCATCTCAACTAGCACAGAGTCCTCTCTGGGTACCTGACGGGGAAGGATCGAGTAGACTCAGAGGCATATGGCTTTTACCGTGTGCCCATGTAGCCGTTTTTAAAGGAACAACTCAGAGGTGTTAAGTGCTTTGCAAGGCTCTGCACCCATCGCCACCCTCCCTGTCCCACCTGTGTGTCTCCCCTGGTGATGTCACCTGGACAGCAGGACTGGATGAGGCAACAGCATGTCGGAGCGTGGACAGGCAGCGAGGACAGAGGTGCCCTGGGACCTGCTCCCAGCTGGCTGCCTCTGCGTTCCAGGAATCCTCCAGGGCCTGGCCTGGCCCCAGACACTCTCTTCCAGGCCCAGGCCCCCACAGGGACCCAGGAGAGGGCCTGGTGATGCAGGACAGCCGCGGCTGTCCCCTGGGCCACTAGAGGGCAGGCGGGAGCTGCTCTCCAGGGACCCGAGGCCCCCGCCGTCTGGGAGGGGCGCTGGGTGTTTCCCCAGGGAAGGTGCCTCACACTCGGTGCCTGGAAACAACAGAAAGGGGCTCTCCCGCAGCTCTGGAAGCTGAAAGTCCACGGTCAGGGCATCGGCAGGGCCTGGTGCCCTCTGCAGCCTGCAGGGAGGCGTCCCTGCCTCTTAGCTTGTGGCTGCCACAGCCCCCGCGCTGTAGACGCATCACTCCCACCTCTGTTGTCACTTGGTGCCCCTGGGGGTCCCCATGTCTCTCCTGAGGACGCCGCTCCCATCGGATCCAGGGCCCGCCCACCCCATCTTCACATCATACCTGTCATGACCCCATTTCCACTGGGTCCACATTCCGAGGTACTGGGGTGCCAGTCCGTCTTCTGGAGAGACACAATGCAGCCCGCGACAAGAAAAATGATTGAATCAGGCTCATGCGATCCCCTGGGGGCTTCTCCACATAGCAGGGAGTGCCAGGGGCTGCATTCTTAAGTCATGGATGCGTCTCAGCCCCGGGCCCAGCGCCCTCGGGGTCTAAGCTGCCTCTGCCCCGGGATCCGGCCCTGCACCCCGCTGGGACACGCGCCCATCTGTGCTTCTCACGAGCTTGCTTGCCTTCCAGAACCAGTTGTCCGGGAACCTGCTGAGGAAGTTCAAGAACAGCAACGGGTGGCAGAAGCTGTGGGTGGTGTTCACAAACTTCTGCCTGTTCTTCTACAAGTCACACCAGGTGAGTGCCCGGCCCCGGCACAGGGGGCCCTGAGGTGAGGGATGCCTGCTGGGCAGGCTGGGAGCGCTTTCGGGGCCCCTCGCAGCACCCCCTGCTCGTGGGCAGACCGCCCCCTTGAGCTGGCCCTGCTGTGCTCCAGGGTGGGGACGCCACGTTCGCCAGAGGCTGACCTTATCCACTTGCTGAAGGACGGCTTCAGCCCAAAAGGGCCACCTGCCTGCTGGTGGGACAAGGCGGGGGGGAATGACCTCACCACCGGCTCAGTCCTGGCGGAGGGTCACTTCCAGGGCCCAAGCCCGAGGGGCGGAGCCGAGGCAGCCTGCAAGGCCACTCTGTTCCCCACCAGGACAATCACCCGCTCGCCAGCCTGCCTCTGCTCGGATACTCGCTCACCATCCCCTCGGAGGCCGAGAACATCCACAAAGACTACGTCTTCAAGCTGCATTTCAAGTCCCACGTCTACTTCTTCAGGGCTGAGAGCGAATACACGTTTGAAAGGTAGACGCCCCCTTTTCCAGCACAGGGCACGGCAGAGGAGGACGCTCTTCCCAACACCAGGATTTCTCCCGAGCAAATGAGCCACCTCGGGGCTGGGGGGAGGTGTTGGCCACATACCCCCCATCCCTGCCAAGTGCTTAGTGTGCAGAGGCTTTAGACCTGGGGTCCCTCTGCCAGACACCAGTGTACAATTCCACTCTCCTGGTCACACCAAGTAGGGTCACAGCTTCCTGGGCTGTAAAGATGAGTCTTTACCCTGCAGTCTGGGACAACACCACAGCTGTCACGTGCGTGTTGTACAGTGAAGCCAAGCTTCCATGGATACACGCAACCAGGGAGGGCGTTCAAGTGCTGGCCTGGCCCACAGTTTAATGGCAGAAACACACACCTTTTCCATCAGTGGCTTCAGTAGTTATTTAGTCCGAATACTCCTGACGGGGCTGTGGCCAAAGATGCTGTTTCAGGTCAAAGGACCATTTGAGCAAGAAACACCTTAGTTCTCCCCAGGGTTCCCTTTTTGATGAGACTACCACACAGTGACTCAAGGCCAAGAAATAAAAGTAATGTGCAAAGAGCCAGCTGTTAGGTACCTTGGCTTGAGGCTGTTTCTAAAATTCACATTTCATGTAGAAATCCTGGGCCTCTGCTGCCAGATGCTCTAGGAGACCTCCAAAAAAGCAGCTGTCGCTGCTGAGCCGCCATCTGGGGGGTGCACAGGGAGTCCTAGGGCTACAGCGAGGACAGGGTGGTCACTTATGTAGGGAGAAACCCCACCCCTGGTTATGCCACGTGCTCAGACAGTAACCTGTTCCCACACTGATACAAATTCCACAAGGGTTTCCAAACTGATGAGCTAACTGTAATCTGTGCACAGTCTCTAGTAAATTCCATGGAAATAACTCAAGGGGTTAAAATCAAGAGTTTAGGCCGGGCTCGGTGGCTCAGTCTGTAATACCAGCATTGTGGGAGGCCGAGGCAAGTGGATTGCCTGAGCCCGTGCATTTGAGACCAGCCCGGGCACCTTGGCAAGACCTCGTCTCTACAATAAATCAAAAATTAGCCAGGCCAAGTGGTGCACGCCTGTAGTTCCGGCTACTTGGAAGGCTGAGGCAGAAGGATCGCTGGAGCTCGATAGGTCGACGCCGGGGTGGCTTTGAGCGTGCCACCGCGCTCCAGCCTGGGCAACAGTGAGACTCCAACTTGGAAAAAAAATCAGGCGTTGAGTACTCCCATGACACCAAGCAGCAGCTCCAAGCACCACTGTTTGAAGCAGGAACCCGAGGACAGTAACCCTCCCACTTGATCCTGGACTAGAAAACCTAAGCTCGAGGGACGAGCTGGGTGGTCTGGGCCGGGACCTTGGTGTGATCGTGGGAAAGCGAATCCAGGGAGTCTCGAAAGGCCTGGGCCGAGGAGTCCTGGGATGCAAGTCTCGCCACAGAGGCAGGACACGGGGCGTGCTCCGTGTCTCGGCCGGTCCTGCTGCGCCCCAGGCAGGCATCACAGGGTCCTGCAGGGAGGCTGTGTCCACCGTAGGCCCTCGACTCCATGTGAAGGTGACGCTACTGCCGTTTGGGACGAGATCGGGGCCGGGGGAGGGGTCTGTCCTGTGCAGTGTGGGATGGTGAGCAGCACCGCTCGCAGCTGAGCGCAGCTAGTGTGCCGTGAAGGCCCCAAGTGCACGAAAGGGAGCTTCCGGCAGGCGGGCTGGGACACGCGCCACTGTCTTCTGAGTGCCCTGGGGAGGACTAGGGGCTAGGGTCACGCAAACAGCCAGCAGCCCCCTCGCCCCCAGCTGCCCCGAGAGGAGTGGGCGGTGCCACCTCGGCAAGGACATTCATCCTAGCTCCCTGCAAAACCTGAGTGCCCAGGCCAGTGGTTCCCAAACTGTGTTCCTCGAGAACCGGGGAACCCTCCGCCGGGGTCCCAAGCATTCACCTCCATACTCTTCTGCCGGAGTGGCAGTAACCACCAGGTGGTGTACCCCATGCTGGTTTTTCCTAAGTGAGGACACCAAAGTGTCACAAAGCTGACCGTGCAGGGAAAAAAGACGGGTTTTTAGAAAGCGGCCCCAGGTAGCTATTTCGTAACCTTCCTCCTGTTCCAGGTGGATGGAAGTGATCCGAAGTGCCACCAGCTCAGCCTCTCGGGCTCATGTTCTGAGTCACAAAGAATCTCACGTGTACTGAGGGCTGTCCTGTCGCCGTTCCCACAGTGGCTGCCTCCTGGAAGACCCTTTCTTCTGTGTGAATGAAGCCTAGTAAAATGAACACCTTCTCCGACACAAAACCCTGGTTTGACAGCAGCTCTCCTCTGTCCACGCAGCGTCCTTAGCCTTGCCCTCTCGGCATCCAGACGGAACAGTGCCCCAGCCCAGCCCTGGCAGCCTCCTGCCCGTCGCCCTCCGGGGGCTGTCCTCTAGCTTGTGCCAGTATTAAACATTGTCATTAAGAGAGTGCCAAATGACACGCCCCCCACCCTGCCCCGACAAGCAGTGCAAACACCTCCGCTCAACACAAGACAGGACGGGTGCTCTGCTGTTTCTTCACGAAGAAAACTCTTCTTCTCGCCTGCAGGCTGCTGCGTTTTAAAAAACGGCCTTCGCAGTGCTGGCGACACACTCGGCGCAGCCTTAAGCAAATGAGATCATTTTCGGATTTCGTTTTTCCAGTCTTTCTACTTTTATAATACTAGGTAGTAGGACTCACTTCTTTGATTAATAAGCGGTTTGCAGCACACAACGTTCCACTAGGGGTTTCATGCTCCCTGAAAACACTTGTTCCCGACTTTCTTTTTGTACGAGTTGACCAAATCGTCTACGTGGTGGCTATTTACACGCCGTGGCGGGTGGTTGTCTGTTCCGAGAAGCTGCGGCCCCGGTGCAGCATCTGGACCGGCAGCGTCCCGTGAGAGGCGTGTTCGATGGGAAGCTGAAACGCTGCGGTGTTTGCTGTCCGTGTCACAAGCATGAGCTGTGTGTCCCTGAGCAGGGCCCTTTGTGCTGTGTTGTGTGACGGCGTCCTCGTGCGCGTACGTGGATGCGGAAGCACCGTGAAGTGCCGTACGTGGACCCCGGCGCCTGCTCTCCCCGTGTCCTCCCGCAACTGGGGTGTGAAAGTGCGCGTCCTCTGGTAGTGTGTGTCGTGCCTGTCTTCAAACGTGTTCGTTGTGCGCCGAGCCCAGGCGTGGGGGCGGCAGCAAGACGTGCGCCGCCTCGACCGGCGGGTGCCCGGGAACGCGGCGCCCAGGCCTTGGCCTGTGTGTGCCCTTCTCTGGCGTGGGGTGGCTGCTACTCCCTCGGTTCCCACGCCCTCGCTAAGCCAAGTCTCGAGCAGTGCGGAGGCGGCGCGCAGCCACACCGCCCTTTCCACTGCCCTGCGGGGAAGCCCACTTGCCCGAGACACGGGAAGCTGCGCGGCTGCGACCGGCGTGCGTGGAAACGGGGATTTCCGCACGGGTGGGGAGCTTGACGCGTGTTAGTCATTTGCCTTACAGTATGTACCAGACGGTTTCCAGTACTAACAAAAGGGAATAAAAATACCTCACGCCACAGTCCAGCATATTGAAGTTTCAAGGCAAAACCACCGAGCTTGTCTCTTGTCTTTTTTTCTGTGTGTGTGTGTGTGTGTGTGTGTGTGTGTGTGTGTGTGTGTGCGCGTGCGCGCGCGTGCACGGTGGGAGGAGAAAAGGGCAGGGACTCACGCCCCGAGACACACACATTTTGGGAAACTTGGCACGGGAGATGGAACATTCTAACAGACTTAGCAGCAGCAGCTGTCACAGACAAATACACATCCAAGAGAGGCAGAGAAGTGGGGAGGGCCCGCGCTCCGCTGCTCCCTTGGGAAGGAGCCCTGGAGACCCAAGCTGCTCCCGAGACCCCTCCCACAGGCCAGCAGGGGCGGGGCAAACAGTCCAAGGGTCACGGGCAGCAGCCGAAAAGCGTTGCCTCAAGAAGTCACCCGTCAGGCTGGGCGCCATGGCTCGCGCCTGTAATCCCAGCGCTTTGGAAGGCCAAGGCGAGAGGACTGCCTGAGCCCATGGGTTCGCGCCCAGCCTGGCAACTTGGCAAGACCTCATCTCTACAATAAATTTTTTAAAAGTTAGCCAGGCGTAGTGGCGTGCACCTGTGGTTCCAGCTACTTGAAAGGCTAAGGCGGAAGGATCACCTGAACCCAGCAGGTCAAGGCTGCACTGGCTGGGAGCATGCCACTGCACTCCAGCCTGACCGACAGAGTGAGACTCTGATTCAAGAAAAGAGAGTCACCTGTCACTAAATTCCCAGAGACGGGGGCAAAGCGGTCTCCTACCTCGATCTTCCTGAATGATTCCAAGCTATTTCTGCTGAACCCTGGTGGTTCCAATCTGTGGCCAGCACCCGTTTCCCATGTGACCTCAGAGGACAACTCAGTCCACGTCCAAGCTGCCAGGAACAGATGGCATGTCAGAGCCACCGCCACACGCAAGACACAAAAACTCTCATTTTCTGTGAGATCTACTGATGTGTGATGCAGCACCTGTACTCAGAACACACCCCGTGCACCCTCCACCTCCATTGCCACATTTTATAGCAGAAATACAGAAGCCATGTGTTTTAAGGAAGGAAATATAAAAATGCTTATAAATTGGCCACGTTTTGCCAAAAGAAAAGTACAAAATGCGACATAAAGCAGCAAGCCAGACACTCCACAAGAGCAACTCGAGGCTAAAACCTGGATTTGGAAGGCCAGTGGTACGTCCAAAAATCTAAAATAAGAGCCCACTGTTGGGTGGCCAGGGAATCCCAAACCATACTGGTGCCCACCTCACTGAGCGTAGCCAGCTGGGATACAGACAACTTCAAAAAGGCACAGGCCAGCCCAACCCAGCCAGCTCGCAGCCACTGTCTCCCAGGGACAGGATGTTTTGCGGACCCCTTTCCCAGCCAGCTGTTTCGTGAAGTCGGGCTACAGTCTTCACCAGCTGAGCCATGGGCCGCTCAGGGCAGACCTGGAGGCTCCAACACAGAGCTCACAGGTCTGGCTCCACTGTCGGGGACAGGTGCCGGTAGAGCTCCCGTGCCTGGGCTCTGTTAATGAATGACTGGACGTGGAAGCACAGATGCCAGCTTCCTTGGCTAAGCAAGAGGCCCTTAAAAACCTCCCAGCTGGCTGGGCTCACACCTGTCATCCCTGCACTTTGGGAGGCCGAGGAGGGAGGATTGTTTGAGGCCGGGAGTTTGACACCAGCCTGGCGACATAGCAAGACTTCCCTTCTTTTTTAAAAAACAAAATCTAGATGATTGTGTGTCTACAGAAAATAACCCAGATGAGCTGGTACAGATGAGGTGATCCACTTTTAAACTCCAGTCAAGGCTGGGCTTGGTGGTTCAGCCTGTAATCCCAGTACTTTGGGAGGCCGAGGAGAGTGAACTGCCTGAGCCCATGGGTTCGAGACCAGCCCCCGCAATGTGGCGAGATCTTGTCTCTATAATAAAATAAAATTTTAAAAAATCACCCAGGCGTGGTAGCGCACACCCGTAGTTCCAGCTATTTGGAAGGCTGAGGCGGAAGGATCGCCGGAGCCCAGCAGGTCGCTGGGGTGGCCGTGAGCCTGTGTGCCACTGCACTTCAGCCTGGGCAATGGAGTGAGATTCCAACTCCAAAAAAAAAAAACAACTCCAGTCAAACCACATCTCCCCTGGGAATGGAATTGACAAAATGCTCTCAAAGAATAACTGGTTGCCTTTCCAGGAGATGGAGTTGTGTATTATTACCGTCCAGAGGCTACAGGGACTCATGAGAACCACAGCTCCTAGTACTGGGACTGGCTTCGGCACCTAAGCTGCGATGTCCCTTCGCACCCGTAGAGCTGAAGAACTAAATTAGAAAAGCTGCTGTCTTCCTTGACGCTTAAAATCAGGTGCCAGTGCCCTCTGGGGAACACAGAGTCATCTGAGCGACTGATTCTTTCTCCTGCAAAGGTCAAAATTAACCTTTGACTTATGTCTCCCACAGAAAAACGCAGTTCCCACGTAGAATACGCCCTAGCAGAACAAAACGCAACACCTGAGATTTTATTATTCCAGAGAGCATTCTTACCGCAGAATAACACATACCATAGGAATGAACAGCTGTCTCCTCTTACCAAAACACACCCCTTATAGAAATCAGCAGTTCAACCCAAATCCACTTGTAGCAAAATACCACAACTTATTTGCAGAGTTTAAAACCTAGAGCAGCCGGACTCGGTGGCTCAGCCTATCATCCCAGCACTTTGGGAGGTCGAGGCAAGTGGATTGCCTGAGCCCGTGGGTCTGAGACCAGCCCGGACGAGACCTTGTCTCTACAATAAAATTAAAAACTAGCCGGGCATGGTAGTGTGCGCCTGAAGTTCTGGCTACTTGGAGGGCTGAAGTGGGAGGGTCGCTGGAGCCCAGCAGGTCGACGCTGGGGTTGCCATGAGCGTGCCACGGCACTCCGGCCTGGGTGACAGAGTGAGAGTCCAACTCAAAAAGAAAAACAACCTAGAGTAGCAGCAAATCTAAGCAATAACCACCCGCCCAGACGTCTCTAGCTCAGGGCTCTGTCCTCTCCCTGCAGCTTCCAGGCCAGCAGAGAGCCGGGCTTACATCCCCAAGTCCACCGTCCACCCGGTAACTTCCTTGCTCCTACGAGTCCTTTGTCTTGAGAACTGGTGCGCCAGCAAGAGGTGACAGTAGCTGACATCCCTTATAAAAGAACGTCCTCAAACCAGAGAGGCAAGGACTGCTACAAAAACTCTCTCCCATCCTAGAGACTCAGAGGTCATCTCCCTGCTCGCCTGGCAAGCAAGGCCTCACAGCAAGCCAAGACGGCCAGCCGCGACGGCCGACAGAGCACGCGAACCCAGGATCCGTTGAGAGAATGGGAGGAGCCGCGCGGTCCTGCAAGCACAATGGCCATTTTGCACATCAGCGACACTCAAGCCCACCTTCCCAGCGACCCGGTGTGCGGGTCATGTAGGGCCAGCGCTGAGCTGGACGCCTGACACCCAGGGCGCTTCTCCCCAGCGCCTCGCCGCACCCACTCAGCGGGCGCCCTGCCTGCTGCCGAGTCGCATCTCAAGGACGAGCATGCAGAATAAGTGTGTTATAAAATTTATTCGTGTAAGCATTCAGACATCTGTAGGTGGGAAAGAGGATATGCAGATTCCACTACAAGGTGCAACAGAAAATCGTACGGGAAAGGACGGGACACCTGGCGCAGACCGGCGGCGGCACGACTCCGACGACTGTGGGACGAGGGCGCTTCGTCGGGGAACGAAGTCATGATTTAAAGCTTCGTGAGGCGAGATATGTTCCGACTGAAAACACTAAGAGAGTACCATCGACGAAAAAAGAAATCAACTTCTAAGTGTACCAAAAGGGTCCTAGGGCAGACGAGAGGAAAATTCGCGTTTGCTGAGGTACCAGTAGGAGTGTTCCGTGAGAGGGGCACTGATTATTATTAATGACAAACCCTGCAAATACAAAATAAAACCCAAATCACTGGTCACAGAATTCAAAATTTACATGTAGTAAAGGCAAGGCAATAGACTCAAGTTATGGCCTGTCAAATATTTACTCCACTGACATTATCTACAGAAGCACTTGGCCAATGTGTACACAGTGATTCCTTAAGCACGCCGAAAGGGTTTCCGTAAAAATGACGCTATATACAATCTGTACACCGATCCACCAGCACGACCCTCCATCTCCCAGAGGGAGTGATCAACTTAAAGCAGGATACCTGAGGTTTCATGTCTTTAGTTGCCTTATCATAATCCCAAATATACATTTCAGGGTTGGTTTGCGTTTTTAAAGACACTTTCCTTGAATATGTGCATTATGGCTAAAATTAACAACAAGGATAATAAAACAAAATGGCCGCTTGAGGGAGCTGACCCTCCCACCCCATCCGAGAGACTTCATCTGGCTGCGGCCCGGGGAGGACCGTGTGTGTCCTTGGGCGGGCGCCCCTGGCGCCGGGGCCCCTCGACGGCGCGCCTCTTCAGTGGAGTCAGCAAAGGCTCTCGTTGACTTTTAAAAAGGAGGAGGATGTAGAAGAAGAGAGAAAAGTAAAACCCCCAGTGCCGAAGGAATCTCAGTGGGATGAGGGCCCTCCACTCAGAGAGTATCTAGGGGGAGAGAGAGAGAGAGAGAGGCAGTCAGTGAACGCACTTTCCGAAGCCCGCGCAAGATGCAAACAACCCAAGCCCTGGCTGTTGTGAGAAATTCCAAGTCATACAGAAGTGAGTGGAGCAAATATCAGTGGGTCAATAAGTCTAGTGTTTAAAGGAACTCATAGGATACCGAGTCCACCACACCAGGGGGAGAGAAGGCTCTCTAGAAGCCCAACCTCGCCTGCACACAATTTACTTACGTAGCAAATCCTCACATGTACCCCCAACTCTAAAATAAATGCTAAAAGAAAAGAAAATCCGCTTGTAACTACTGCCAACTAGAGCCAAGGTAATTTGAATCTATGCTCCCAGGTTGTGCTTCTCAAGCTTGACCCAAATAAACTCCCTGCTTATATTTTTAAAAATAAAATAACGCATAAAAATTAAGAAACTCATAGCCAGATGCAGTGGCTCATGCCTGTAATCCCAACACCCCGGGAGGCCAAGGTGAGAGGACTGCCTGAGCCCACGGATTTGAGACCAGCCTGGACAACTTGGTGAGACCTCATCTCCACAATAAATAAAAAAATAAGTCAGGCATGATGGCACATGCCTGTAAGTTCCAGCTACTTGAAAGACTGAAGCAGAAGGATCACCTGAGCCCAGCAGGTTGAGGCTGCGGTGGCCGTAAGCGTGCCACTGCACTCCAGCCTGGATGACACAATGAGACTCTGACTCAAAAAAGAAAAAAAAATTAAGAAACTCATGATTCTGACACGAAAACTTCAGAGAATATAACAAAAAGTGAGAATGTGTGTAGCCTCCCTGGAGAGGAGATGTGAGTAAAACAGTTCATGCTGCCCCTTTCCTTATAATCAGTTTTTAAAACTGAAAATCAATAATACTCAATGATACGGAAGATTCCAGGGGTGCACATACATTCCTGGTTGAGTGCAGGAGACCCTTTTTGGCCACAAAAACACTGATGTGGTCCAAGAACCCAACTCCTAGAAGTGCTTCAGAAATACAGTCCAAAGGAGGAGCGACATATTTGCACAAGGCTGTCTCTCAGGGTTTTTGTAATTAGGATAATTTGGAAACAACCTGATGCCCAACCGTATGGGAAAAGTAAATTATGCAAACTGAGATAATAGAGAATACAAATTGTAATTATCTATATTTAAGCAGCATAGAAAATATACACAAGTTATTAAGTATATACATAATTACAGGATGAATAACCCTTAGCAGAAATGCCTGGGCCCCAAAGCATTTCTGATTTGGGATTTGGAGATGCTTGCATTATACTTACCAGTTGAGCAATCCAAGACTGAAAATCTAAAATGCTTCAGTGAGCATATCCTTTGAGCCTCACATTGGCACTCAGAAAGTTTCAGATTTGGCATATTCAACCTGCATATGTGCACTCCACATGTATAGTTTACATGTGCAATTTTGCTATCCTAAATAAATATTACAGAATGTCTTTAAGATCCGATCTGCACTATAACCTGAAGGTATGTGAGAAAATTAAATACATTTATGACCTGCATATAGCAACAGAAGGCAACGCATCAAAAGATGATCATAATATTCAAGTAATTATGGGAACATGAGCAGTTTCTGTCTTCCAAAAATTTTACAACACCATCTCACTTTAGACTACAAAAACGGGTAGGGGTGGGGTCCCCTCATGGCCAAGGTCAAAATGGATTCCAAGTCACAGATCCAGGAGACACGGCTGGGATGAATTTGATGAGACTTATCGCTCACATTCTAAGCTAGAGCTCCTCTTTTAAGGCATTCAAAATACTCAGCCCGCTCCCAGAGAACAAATGGTTACAGAAGATCCTCTTAAAAGCACATGTTGGTCACAGATTCCAAAACTCAATTTTCAAGAAATACAATTGACTAAATCATGAGATGAACTGATGCCACACAAAAGAATCCAAACATTAATTCAAACTAAGACAAAAAGGCTTTGAAAATTCCTCAGACAAGAGTCATTTCTCATTTTTTCCAAGGTCATCTGCTGACAAAGCATGTTTGGGAGCAAAACTGGTAAGAAGCCTGAGCAACAGCCACCATGACTGCATTCTATCAGTGAATGCTCAGGGCTGCAGGTGCACGGAAGGAAGGCATGGCTGCCATACCACGCCTGCAGGGAGAAGATAAGCACCCGTCAGTCGGGTCATCTGAGGACGGGGGAGGAGAGAGGGTGCACTCATCAGAGGCAAGAAAAACAAGAGAGAAGAGTCTTTTGACAAGGAGAACGAACGAACGAATGGAGGTTATGCACTGTCAACCTCTCACTGGAAGTAACATTTTGAACCAAACATGGATGCAGAGCGTTGCAAACCCACACTCCAGTAAATACGGCAAAGACCAGCCAGAACACCTTTTGGGCACCTAAGATGTGTCAAGTCCAAACTGAGATGCACTGTCTGATGTAAAATACACAGCAAATTCCCAAGACTTAGGACAAAAAAGGAATGTAAAGTATCTTCTTCACTGATCAGTGTTTGCACTGATTGCATGTTGAAATCATCTTTTGGACGGAGCAGGCCAAATGTTCCACTGTTAAAACTAATTTTGCTTGTTTCTTTTTACTTCTTAAAAATATGGCTGCGAGAAATGTGAAATTCCACGTGGGGCTCCTGTCACACTTCTACTAGACGGCGATGGTACAGAGCAACATGCGTGAACAACTAAATGAAGGAGAACCGAGAGTAAGGGGTCCAGGGTGGGAAACACACGACCCATGCCCTGGAGCTGCTGGAGAAACCTAGTCAATTAAAACAATCCTAATACTTCAGGCAATTCTGGACAAGGTGCAAAGCATGTGCTCTACACGTGGCACAACAAAAGAGAAAACTAAACCCTGAGTAAGATACCCGTATCACCAGTGTCTGGCTTAGCTCTATTTACTTTATTATAAGGCTCTTTTTAATGAGCAATGTGGGCCCCTAGAATAAGGTACAAAGTGACACGTAGTTTTTGTGAGAAATCAAAGTCTGTGTCTGGGTGAGCCTCTGGGTGACTTGGTTATTCTGTCTTCCTTTATCCTGTCACGTTACGTCACTTTTAGTTTCAGAGGTCGGGGGAGAGGTCACCCAAAAAGATCACTGTTTCCTTCAGGTACCTCAAAACTGAAGGCAGCTAAGTACATCGTTTTTATTTTCTATCCCAAGCCTCGAAGCAAGTTAAAAAGCGGAACTGTCTGTCGCTGAGCAGCCCGAGTTCGGAGGACAAACCCAGAGGGGCAGAACTGCGCTTTCCCCTGGACGTCCCCACTGAGAGGGGCTCTTCACAGGACAGCGGGCGGCCCCTTCGAATGTCACTTCCAAGAGGCAGAGGGGACCCATGTGCTCAAAACTACTTCATGTGCTATCAAGCAGCCATCTCAAAAAAGACCTAGACTGCCCTTGTCGCCACAGGGGCTCGGCCAGCTTTGGAAGGGGTGCCGCCTGGATGCCTGAAGAGGAATGTCAGAGCAGCGGATGCCTGGCCCTCCCCGGAGCGTGGAGGAGAGGCCAGGGGCAAAGCACTCGCTGGCCAGCCACCTCCGCCACGCCCAGATGCCAGACACCTGCACCTGTGCCGAGGGCAGCCGAGGGCCTGCCTTCACACTCACATCCCCAAGACAAGCCGTGAGGGGAGGCAGGGAAGGCCCAGGTGTCGCCCCCCGGGCCGCTCTCCCGGTGCCTAGGCAGCACGAGGCCCCCAGGTGGAAGCCGCAGGCTCCCGAGCACAGCACACACTTGGGAAAGGAAAAAGCACGCCTGCCCATTCTCATCAAGCGTCAAAACTTCCGATGCTTCACTCTAAAGCCTAAGACCAAAGGGCCAGTGACATCTGGCTCGGGACTGTCGTCCTCTAATGACTGGCCTACGTAAGTAAGAGCAGACAGGTCAACATCATCCTGTATTTCTGTGGCAGGAGCTACAGATGGACAAAGTCCTGCGCTCCTTCCCAGTAGTTTCCAGATTCAGACCCTTCACTTAGGCTGGTTTCCATGATTCAGAGCTTAAGTCCTCTCTGATTTGACTCGGCTTCAGCCCTGAGGCCAGGAAGGTGACAGGAACAGACAGACAAGTATGAAGCGCACACCGTCCCCAAGTCCCGGCCTGGGTGCCGGACTCCCCCCCAGCCCGGGCTGAGGAGGCCCCAGCAGTTACCTCTGGAGCCGCTGCACAAGCTGGGCCACCATGGTGTCGGAGATGCCGGGGCACGCCTCCTCCGCCAGGTAGATGGCGCCTCGCAGCTCTTCGATGGACCCCAAGTTCCCTCCACACGCCTGGCTCTTCTCCTTCAGCTGCAGACACAGGACAGGAAGAGCAGCCTGACGCATGTGCACAAGCACCGAGGAGCACTGGTCTCGGGGGCAACGTGCGTGGGGAACACGACACCACCCGGGCCGAGTCCCGGCAGCTGCTGGGTCCCTTGGGACTCCTTTCAATGAAAACCTACTCAAAACAGACACCGGTGACTCGGAAGGTGGGAGGGCGAGGGACGGCAAAGGACCTTGTGGGTGCAAGGGACACCACCCGGGGACGGGCACGCCAAAAGCGCAGACGCCGCCCCTTCACAGCCCCGTCGGGTCACAGACAGGGGAGAGGAAAGCCAAGCAGCCGCCCCGGGAAGGGCCCAGGACAGGGCAGGGGAACAACGCCATGGCCCTTCCAGGCCAGCACAGACTACATGCTCGCAGGGCCCCTTTCCCACACCTCGCTGTGATGTCTGTCCTCTGCTCTTTTCCTGTTTCAACCTTGACCCTGCACCAGACAAGCAGTGGCACAGCCTGTCAGAACATACTCTTGTTCGCGCTGATGCTGTGGTGTGGGCCGCCCACCAGCTCGGCCCTACGTCCATGGGTTGGTTCCAAAGCTCCAGCCCACAGCCTCTGTGATCCCAAGTGCTGTGGAAACACTCGACCTCACGAGAACAAGGGGCAGCCCTGAATTCCGGGAACCCACAACGCCCCCCCTGGGCATCTCCCTCGGTTGAAGGTCAACCCCAAGTCTCTTTCTGTAAAGGCCCCAAATCTTGAGGACAGGAAAGCTGCCCATGTCAAGGCGCAGGATGCAGGCATCTCGAGGAGCAGGTGCACCCCGAGTGGCAGTGGGAAACACCCACGCCCATCTCCTCAGCGTCCTCACTCGTAAACAGCAACGATGGTCCTTTCTCACGAGCTTGTGGGAGTATTATATGAAATAATGCACACTAAACACTTAACTCCAGTCAAGTATTATCAGTAATACCAATCTACAGGAAAGACGCCCAAGAGTTTACCGTTCTGTTAGCTGAGAAGATCCAGGATATTATTGCATTTGGGACTAATCTGGAGTTGGTCCTGAATAATGATTTCCAGTGGCTTCATCGTGGCTCCAACCAACAATAAACGGCCTCCACAAGAGACCCAGGAGAGTAACTGAGCATCTAGAAACCCCAAGGGGCAACCTCCCAAGCCATGAAACAAAGAGCAAAACGGCGTGTCGCGGACATCCTAGGAAGAGCACAGATGCCCAGAGTGACCAGCATGGCTGAAGCCAGGCAGCGGCATGGTGCAGGCCCCGCACACGCCCCATGGTGTCCACCTGACCCGGCGTGTTCCACTCTCTCCAGCTGTGCCGATGCTGCAGGAGGGGCCCTGGGCTCCAGCCACAGCCCTGCTCCCACTTGGCCCTGAATTTGCCAGGCTGGACGCCCTCAGATAAGCCCAGGAGGGCAGCTGCTGGGCAGGGAAGCGGGTGGAGGCTTGGCACAGGGGCTGGAGGAAGGCTGGCAGGACCGTGGCAGGCTGGGCACGGGCACTTTGTGGCAAGGGCAGAGGCAAAGTAGGTGAGAGGAAGGAGTGCGTGTGGCACCTCCCCCGTTGAGTGCCAGGACCCCCGACATGGCGCCATGGAAAGCTGCCCAGAGAGGGTGGGCCCCGTACAAGCAGAAGGTGTGCCTGGTGACGCCCTGTAAACTACCTAAAGGGAGCCTCAGCCAGGAAAAGGTCACAAAAGGGGCGGACTTCCAACTTCTTTTCAGACCTGTCACAACCAGAAGAACAATCTTCACTCTTACAAAACCTACTTGGAATTCTATCAGACCGCAGCGTGCCAAGAGCCACCCACGGAGGCACCTTCCTGAGAAGGAGGGGGGCGAACCCTCGAGTCAGGCACAGGCTGGCCCACCTGGGACTGGACAGGGGACGTCCATGCTGCACGCGAGAGGAGGGACTGCGGTGAAATGGGTGGCATGCAGAAGCAAGCGCCCAACCCTGGGGGCCCTCTGGGGAGCATGCTGCAGACATCCCAGGCCTGCTTTTGCTAGTTGTGTTTTTGTTTTTGTTTTTTGAGTCGAGATCTCTCCCTTCACCCACTCTGGAGAGCAGTGGCACTATCACAGCTTACCCAGCCTCCACCTCCTGGGCTCAGGTGATCCTTCCACCTCAGCCTCCCGGGTAGCCGAGACAAGTACATACCACCACGACTGGCTGTTCTTTTATTTTTTTTTTAAGTGAGAAAGCAGGATGTATTGAGGGGACAGGAAAGTTCCCACGGGGGGGGGGCGCAGGACTTGAGGGGTCGCTCTTTGGTTTCCTTAAGAGATGAGGTCTTGCCATGTTGCCCAGGCTGGTCTCAAGCTCCCATGCTCAGGCGACCCTCCCACCTCAGCCCCCCAAGTGCTGGGACTACAGGCGTGAGCCATCGTGCCCAGCCTGCCAATGCGTTTTAGCGGCCTTGGCTCTTCCTGACGACAGTGCACAGAAGCAGGGCCTCTCCACCCCCTCCACTCCCGAGAACATCAGGCAGGCATCTTACCTCTGCAAACATCGGAGAAATAATTGTAGATAAACACTGAGAGAAAGGCCTCTTTGGGATGTCTTTCATCTTGGGGGAGGAAAAAACAGGTCATTAGACACAGTGCGCATGGGCAACAGCACAGGCAACCTCAGATCTGCACTGTCAAAGCCAGGGCTGATTCGACACATCTCCCTGAGGACACCTGCTACGTGCCTGCAACATCTGAAGAAGACCATCTTGCTGTCTCTCACCAGACTTCAAAGCGCAATTTGCAGTGACACGCAAAACCCACGTAGCTGGGAAACTGCGTCTGCATCCCATGTGGAAGGGACTTCGTGTGGGCGCAGCTTGCGCTGCATGGCACCATCGCGCTGTCCTCGCAGAAGCACATTTCTAATGAAACCCCGGACATGGACAGCAGACTGAGGCTGGCTGTTCCCAGTGGCTGTCGTATGATCGAGGCCTAGTTTTCACGTTTGCAAGCTCCATCTGAACACCTCACACCTGTCCACTGAGCAAAGCAGGACTGGCAGGGCCACCGGGGACAACCATGGTAAACCCTGCTGGAGACAAACTCCAGCACGGAGCTTTAAATGCACACAGGCATCCACCAGCTAATCAAAACTACGGTTGACATAAGTACCAAACGCAAGGCATTTTTTTATAAGGTCCTTAAAACTCAATCACAAAATTCTGACATGTAACCCTAATATGCAAATTAGGCAGTCATGTCAAGAGCTATGAAGTTGGTTCACACGTGAAACCTCCCCTCTCCCCACCCCATCGGGGCCACGTGTCAGGACATCCTGACTCCACAGCAGGGCTCAGGAGAGCAGGACAGAACAACAGGAAAAGGCTGGAGTCCAGATCTGAAGATTCTGGAGTCTGAATCTTTGGATGGAGAATCAGACAGCACTAAGCTTCTTGCTGTGTTAATCCCCTGACTGCACGACAGGCCACCCCAAGCACACAGCAAGCTTCACACAGAAGCAACTCCAAAATGTCACCGGTGACAGGTGCTGGTCATTCTAGTATGTGCAAATGTACCTTATTTCTTTCCAATTCCGACGGTTGAAGAGCTCCATTCTCCAGATTCTTGGGATCTTTTTCCCGGATTGTGAAGATCCAGTCCCCAGAGTCGCTGCCTCCAGATGCTTGGCCATCTGTTTCCCTAGACACAGAAACCCAGGCGAAGTCCATCAGTGCACACACACGGGCTCCGAGGGGCGGAGACTTGCCGGGGAAAGCCCCCCGGGGCCTCTGAACCCACCGTGTCCAACCCAACTCCACACCCACCACGCCTCTTCCAGTCCCCTGCCTCCCACACCTCAGAGAAGAGAAACCCCTGGAATGTGGTTCCGTGGCTGCCGGCCCCTCGTCCTCCTCACAAGGAAACAGACACCTTGTCTCCTGGAGACCCGTTTCCTCATCCCGGCTCCCCGCCCCAGCCCCGTGGAAAGCAGGTTCCCCTCCTGTGGCCATGGCCATTCCTCAGCCATGTTCCCGTGCGTGCACTGCCCCCACCTGCCACCCTCCACTCGCTCCAAAGCCCACCGAGTCCCTCCACACGTCACAAAACAGAAGAGGGCCCGCAGTCCTTTTCCCGCCTGACCCTCAGCAGCAGTGACCCCCGACCCCACTGACCATCCCACATGCCTGAGGCGGCTGGGCTGCGCCCGCCACAGTCCACCTCTTCCCTCTAGCTCACAGGCACGGCCTCACCCTCATGCTGGTTTCCCCGAGAGCCGGTCTCACACTCCATACGTACCCGGAGCGACACCATTCCTTCTCACAGCGCCAGTGACCCTTCATAGAGAGGGGACCCCTAAACCAGCCTCGCCTTCCGGCCACCTCACCCGAACACCACACTGCGCCACCACTTCAAGCTGCACCTCTCCTGGACTCACGCACGGCCCACACCTCCCTCGCTTCCTGTGCTTTGTCATCCCAATGCCATCGCCATGCTGGTCAAGCCTGGAATGTCTCCCTCCTTCACCCCAATCCATGACCAGGTCCTGGCTCTCAAAGCTGCCGTCTCTTTATCTTGTCGTTCCCGTGGCCGCCACCCCAGTCTCCCAACAGCATCACTTCAACAATGTCCAAGGTCAGTGATCTCAACCCTGGCTTTCACACAGAATCACTTAGAGACCCTGACCAACCACTTTGGGTCTCGTCCTCAGACGTTCTCATCCAACCAGCCTGGCATGCAGACCCGGGCCAGGCTGGCTCTAACTTCTGGCCACTGTGAGCCGGAAAACGGACGAACCCTCCAGGTGCAAACTTCCCAGACACAACACTTGCCAGACAGCTCCCTCCCAACCCCCTGATGTGAGAGCTATCAGGCCACCCTCGCCCCTTCCTACCAAAAGGCTCTTTGGCCAAAGGAATTCCCAGATGCTTAATTGAGAGCAGTTTTCAGTAAGCAACCTCCTGGCACAGAGCTTTTACAACAAGTATCTACCAGAACACTGTGTGGAGTCACAAAACACACATTTCTAGCCTTTCAGAAATGTAGCTAAACTGGTCAGCATTTTAAGAACTGGAAGCATAACGAAGGAAAGCAGAGGCAGTCAAGCTCTCTACGCACATCCCATCACAGGGATCTCACTCGAGAGAGCCTCCTGGCGGCATCAAGAGGCTGGAGGACCCCCAACAGGCCCCTCCTGTGTCCAACACAAGAAGCAGCATCAACCTGGGCTACCTGAGAAAAAAACAAACCCACCCCATCAAGAGACAAGCAGCAGATCCTCTCACACCTGCTCACGGCCAGCCCGGGCCGACTTACGCGTCGGAGTCCTCGGAGCTCGAGTCGTCGTGGCTCTGCTCGGCCTTCCACCTCTTGTACCTGTCGATGAGCTCCGTCAAGTAGGAGGTCTTCTTTGCATTGCGTATGATGAACTTGTGCTTCAGCAGTTCCTTAGCAGTGGGTCTCTGGAAGCACACGAAGTATAAGGTCGAGTTCATTCTTTATTCTATTTTATTCCTCCCTGAAGGACAGACTTCTGCCTCAAAATGTCAAGCCACTACACTAATGCATAAAACCAGTTCTACTTCAAAGCTTCTTGCTCTAAGCCTTCTCAAAGGACTAGTCACTCAGTGCCTGTGCCTGGGACCCCAGTTACTGTGACGGGCACTTCGTTTCCAAAGGGTCCTTAACGTTCCGCAGGGAATCGAGACCAAAAGAATCTCACTCAGAAAATACGTTTCCATAGAACGTTTTGCATAGAGCTTCGCAGAGATCATTCAAAAGAACTCATCTTCTAGGTTTAGAAAACATTTTTAATAAATGCTAGTGAGAGAGGAGATATATGTTCTGTGTCACTTTGTCAGCTTTCTATACTGACGTTTGGCCACACTCAAAATATAATAAATGACGTATGTTAATTTGGAACCATCTAAAAGAAACTGGAGAAGGGCCAGGAAATGGCCTTGTCCTGCCCGGGCCCTCTCAGTCTTCAGCTTCCCCAGTTGAGAGAGGCTGGCTGTCCAGGCCTGTCCCCAGGCTGCGACTGAGCTGAGGGCTTCACCCAAGCCCTGGACTCAGCACAGCCACGGTCAAAAGGCGCACTCTGAGCTCGGCCGACCGTGGCCCTTGAGGTTGGCAAACCCAGTTACAGGGAGGAGACCCAGTGTGGCCCTAACTGGAACAGACAGCAGGAACCCAAACAACGGTGAGTTAGACCGGGTCCCCCCTCACTCCAGATTGATTACCAAAGCCTCACTAACGAGAGCCAGACACGTTTCTCAAACTTGTGGAAAACTTCAGGTTTTCCTCCCTCCCTGTCCATGTGGCTGTGAAACCCCAGCTCACTCAGAGGTGCTCATATTCTCAGGCTCCTCATGGGCTGAGGGTAGACACAGGGCTGGAGACGTGTGTGCTGGGAATAAGCTGACGCTAGGAATATGGTTTTCATGGGAAGATGTGCACACACGTGGGCGTATCTCCCTGGGTGCTGGTGCACTGCACCCAGAACAAACATCATGATGTCATGCAATTCTGAGCACCGTCGATATACAGAACACCACCCACACCGCCACCTGATGCCTGCTATAGTAATCAGAGGCTGACTTGGGGGATCTCAAGGTGCAGCCCCTAGAGGTGCACAGGAAAAGCTGCATTTCCCATTTAATTCCTTTCCCCCAAACTGGCACCATATTAGAAAACCAAGGTGCTCTGGTAAAACTACTCTCCCATTTTTAGAGAACAGTTAATTAAAAGGGGAGTTCAGCTTGGGTTTCAGCTAAAAACTCAGAAACAAAACAAGGACATATGGTGCCACAGGCAACGCCAAAATACACAGGCAGCTTTCAGAGAAATGTCCCTGGGATGAGGGACAGCCCTGCAGTCACCACCACTGTACGCCTCTGCCAGAGTCGGTTAAACATGAAAAGGAAAGTAGGCAGGAAGAGGAGGAAGAGCCAGGAGGTGGCTCGCTTATAGTTTATCTTTTGTTTCCTAACACACGCCACCTGGAAACTGAAAACATTGACTTTAAAGTCGTATTTAGCCATTTGTCTGTAGGCTAGCCTTTGCCATTATTAAGAATGGCATAACTGCTTACAACCCGATCCTCTATCAGGATTAAACGTCTACGATTCCACATATAATAAAAAGGAGAACATTTTCCAGACTCTGAGTATGAGATGCTAGAAAATCTAAAAGAAGAGTAGTAGCTTTTTGCTGTTGTTGTTTTGAGAAAGCAGATTTACTGAGAGGACAGAAAAGCTCCTGCAGTGGGAGGGGACCCTAGCGGGTTGCCCAAGTAGTAGATTTTTAATCCTTAAAAGATAAAACAACAAGAAAAATATTGGCAATTCAGAGAACTCAATCTACTCATTTAGCAAAGAAAAATGAACGACATCACGAAGACTGCTGAAACTGGTGCTTAAGCAGGCTGCATCTAAACCAGGTCCCGCCATACACGAAAGATGCCCAGCCCAGCCCAGGCGCAACTCACAAAGCTCGGCTCCTTGTTCAAGCAGGCCTCCACGAACTCCTTGAGGGGTTTACTGTAGTTTCCTTCCAGCGTCGGGGGGTTGTTCTTTGGAATGAGGAATAAGACCTTCATGGGGTGTAGCTCGGAATGAGGCGGCTCCCCTTTTGCCAGCTCTATGGCTGTTATGCCCAGGGACCAGATGTCTGCCTACAAGAAAAGAGCGTCATCAGAAATACCCAACAGGAATACATTAAAACAGACATACTCAGGGGAATATAACTCCATACTTAGAGTTGTAAGAGAAGATTTTTTAACAGATAATAAAATACATAAGCCTTCAGTGTAGTTTCAAAACAGGGAACAACAGGAGGAAATTGAATATGCTTAAGATCTTCGACCTCTACACCAACAACGGCTTGTGTGGTCACCCCTACTGCACCTACTGGTGGGTGTGTTAGGTGTTCACTGTGGTGTCCCTGGAGCCAGCGGGGCAGGTGAGAGGGGTGAGCAGAGAGGTAGCTTGCAAGTCACCCCTGTCACCTGGTGCCCAGAACTCAGCTCAGCTCTGACGCCAACAACAGGCACCATGGTCTCAGAGACTTGCCTCTAAATGCCAGTTCTACAGTCAAAGTTCTGTGACATTATGCAAAATAGCTAACTCCTCTGTGAAATCGGGGGTGCTGCCCTCCTCTGTGAAATCGGGGGTGGGGAGGGGTGTCTTTCACAGTGCCCAAAATTTAAAAAAAGATGTTTACTATGAAAAGGTTCCAACATACACAGAAGTGAGGAATGTTACCACAATGCACTCTCATAGTCCCATCACATGAACTTATCTCCATATAGGCTTTGCCTAACCTGCTGCCACAGTATATTTTCAAGTACATCACAACCAACCTGTCGTGTCCCACCCCAAGCACACTAAGTCCCCTATATACGCGTTCTGTTCTGAGAGCATGTTCGTAAGTCCAACAAAGTTAGCCTAGGTACCCAACTAACTTAATTGGCTATACTGTAATAGGCTCATAATACTTTTCACACAAATAATACATGAAAAATAAACACCAAAAAAATCAAGAAACCATTTTAAATCTTACAGTACCTTGAAAAATATAGTAGTACTTAGGTGATTTGGACATGCAAGTGCACATACGCATCTTTTGAAAGTTTGCAACCTGAAGGTTCCCACGTAAGGGATGTACTGTACTCTAATATGCCAATATAAGGACCTCTTATACACCTCAATATTTAAAATTAACAATAATTCCTTAATATCATGTAATACTAAAATCTTCTCAAATTTTTTGTTAGTTTGCTTGTTTTTGAGTCGCCCAGGCTAGAGTGCCATGGCATGCTCATGGCCACCCCAGCATAGACCTGCTGGGCTCCAACGATCCTTCTGCCTCAGCATTCCAAGTAGCTGGAACTACAGACACACACGACCTTGCCTGGCTATTTTTTTTTAATTGTAGAGACAAGGTCTCCCCAAGTTCTCCGGGCTGGTCTTGATCCCGCGGGCTCAAGCAATCCACTTGCCTCAGCCTCCTAAAGTGCTGGGATTACAGGCTGAGCCACCGAGTCCGGTCTCAAATGTTCAAAAAAAGTCTTTTTCATGGTTGGTTTATCTGAATCAGGATCCAAACGAGGGCTGCAGCTTGCAGTTGGCTGTTGGGTCGCCTGAGGCTCTTTCAACCTAGAATCGTCCCATCTCCCTGGTGCCAACTTGAAGAAATAGGTCCCAAATTTGGGATCTGTCTGGTGATTTCTTCCTGGTGTCATTTAATGTGTTTCTCTAGCCCCTGTATCTCTCATCAAACGTTCTATGGGCTGTTCTATAGGCGAATTAAATCTACAGGCTCATTTAGACTCACTGATGGCAGGAGTTGCGCAGCCCCACATGGGGACACCTGTGGTCCAGCTGTCCAGCCCCTTCCTGCCAAGAACTTAAGTTAAAACCTAACGAATCTCCCACTTGTTCTCTAGCAAGGAAAGGAGGAGGCTACAGTGTCGTTTGTGTGGCCGCAGGACACTTTCACAACCAGGAGTACTCTCTTGCCATGCTCCTGACGCAGGAGTGCGTGGCACCAGAAATCGCTGCCAGGACCCACCCCGCCCCAGCCTACCAGTCCCGAGAATGATGCCTACCTCGTAGTCTGTCTGTTCTCAGTGAGGACAGGAATGGCTGTCAGCAAGACCTGTTCGAAATTTCTTCTACTAAATTCTTCTACTGAAGGGGTCAGTCTCCAAGAACCGGTGTTAGAAGGAATACTATCTTACTTCCCTCTACAACTTGGACTCTCTGCTTTATTTTGCACGTGCATTAGCCGAAAAACCGGCCGAAGGTGATTTTACTCCACAGGCCCTCGCCCCTAGGAGAAAGGAGATGGGCAGGCCCTCAAGAGCAGGGAGGGGCGAGGAGCTCGACTCCCCGGAGCAGCGGTCCTCCACGCCACAGGTCCCTGTCTCGGGTATGCACAACTCCACCGCTGTCAGCCTCCGCAGCCCTCTCGGATTTCAGCAGAGCTACTGCTGTGTGCAGAGCCTGCCTCCTGGCCGTACAGATACGGGCCTTGTCATTTTTATGGGTAGATAATAGTTGTACAGATCTATGCGGCATGTATATGTGATTTTTTTTCTTTTTAGAAAACAGGATTTACTGAGAGGACAGAAAAGCTCCCACAGTGGGAGGGGACCCAAAGGGTTTGTCCACATGTGATATTTTTATATAAGCATACAATGTGTAATGATTACACCAGGAAACCTAGCATATCCATCACCTCAACACTGATCATTTCTTTGTGTTGGGAACATTCTAAATCTCTCCTGGCTCTTTTGAAACATACAATTATTGTTAACCAGAGTTGCCCTACTGTGCTATCGAACACTAGCTCTTATTCCTTCCATCTAGTCTTCCAAGTGGTCTCTGACAGACTCACAGGTCTGGAAAGACCTCTCAGCATCACTCAGCCAGTTAAACTCACCCTATGACTGGAAGACAGTCCCTGCCAATGGTACGTCAGGTGATATCCTTGCACTGATATCACTGATTCCCAGGGGTCTGAGAACTTGCTTTTGGGCTCAGAGCTGGACAGTAAGCAGATGGGCCAGCAAGCACCAAGGAGCAGGCACCACACGTCACTGCACACTGAATACAGTTGACTGAGAAACCCCTGCCAGCTCCCCCCAAACCCAGCCCAGGCATTGCTCTCCTGGCTTCCCCGGAAGGGCAGCAGAACAGCAGCCTCAAGACAGCACGGGGGCCATCCTTCCAGCAGCCAGGCTGGAGGCCCAAGGGTCGCCCAGATGCCAGGTGTCTGGCTCCCAGGCTCTCAGCACCATGGGTGCCCCCCTGTCCCACTTAGTTCATCCCCTTCCTGGGACTCTGGAGGGGTGAGGTCTCCCTGCCTGCTGCCTCCCCTTCCAGACATCTACACACAAATGACTCACCTGGAAATCTGAACTGGCACTTAAACAAACGGCGAACCACTTGCCATACAAATAAAAAGAGCCACAAAACCGTCCACACTTGTTAAAACCAATTAATCCCAAGTTGTTGATCCTAAATAAGTGTCCAATTCGGAAAACGGTACCTGCTACCCAGAATATCCAACAGCAGCACTGCCCACGCTCAACCTCAGAAGGAAGATTAAGTCGCTCCAGCACACGAACTCAGGGAAGCATCCCGCACTCACAACGCGCTAAAAGGGGCTCTTCCGAAGACAGCCGGCTTTGTCTGTCACCGTCTCTAGCAAACACGGCACCAGATTAAGAAGCTGGGTCTGAGTTTTAAGACCAAAGTTATGTGGGGAAAGAGCAGTCATCTTCCAAAGCAATTAAAACTGAGGTACAAGAAGAGACCTATTTTTGGCCATTAGGGAAAGATGTGAAATTAGATATGAAGACACTGCTGACAGAAAAAACAAAGCTTTTAACAGAAGCCCCAGGCAAAAGTCACCCCTGCAGATATTAGTTGTGAACAGAGTTTTTCCTGTGCAGTCACCTCTGGGTAGCTTGCTCCTGAGTGACCACACAGAACCGTCCGGTACTGACGGATGAGGGCTCTCCTCAACCATGCAGGTGAAGGGGATGACATGCAGCAACGCCCTCAACGTCACGACATCATGCTAGAGAAAGGAAGCAGGCTACAAATCTAAAGCGACAGAGACGATGATTCTCGAAGAAACCACGACCAACTCTCTATCATCAAGAGGAAGAAGAAAAAACCGTGGATGGCCCTACATCACAATAACTAGTCAAAACAAAATGGATTTAATGCCATCTATTCACTTAACTAGATGGAGTCGGCAAGAACACATCTATGAGTGGCATCTAGGGGCATACAGGGTGCTTATGAGCAGTAAGTAACAACACCCGGCTGACAAGATGGCCCCAGGTGACCGCGTGCTGACACGAAGCCTGCTGCCTCCTGGCTCACACCCTTTCCTGCCTCCAGGGTCACTCCTGATTCCACAGGTGGGAGCAGCGAGGCCGGTGGGCTCCGCACCAAGCGAGGGGGGGCCAGTCAGGCGCCGCAGCAGACGAGCCGCGTGGCTTCCGGTGACCAGCGGCTAACCTTGCTCTGTTCTCGCTCACCTTTAACAGTGTGCTTTTCCCCCATCGATGCCTCACCTGTTCCGCTTTTCGCCGTGGTTAGATTGTGGCAATTATTCCAGAAATGACTGAACACAAGAAGAACTTCGCCTGGGCGGCCAGGTCTACAGATGCTTTTCTCCTTTTTTCCCAGTATTTCCCAAATTACCACTAAAGAGCATGCATGTACTGCCTCTGAGTCCAAAGGAGCAGTTATGTAAAGAGAAAACAGATGCTGGGCTCTCAGTGTCTGCAGGATATCAATTCAGCTCCAGGCAGGCCAACATCCCGGCCTCAGCGTCTACCATTGTCTCACCACAGTCTACAAGCCACACACACATCCCTTCTCTTCACACACCCCATCCTTCCAACACACCGGCCTTGGTCTGAAGTCCTTCCCCTCGTCTTCGAGGAGCTGAAAAGCCCTGTGAGCCTCCCAGCTCTCTCTGGCATTCCCTCACAGGGCTCCCTGCTTACCTATGGGGGTGAGGGTAAGGCTGAGGGTCACTGCAGCTGTTCAGTGAAGATACACATCATTCAGCACAGCACTGGACACAACTACCTAGCTCACTGAATGAGTAGACAAAGGGACACAGAACAGGGACAATGTCCTTACCCAAGTCCAATCCATTTGCTAACGTATCAACACCATAACCCTAAAAGAAAAGAAAAAACTCAAGCTCTTCCTAAGACCCTGCTCGTGTGCTGAAACCAAAGGCTTCTTTGCAGGAGAGCAGAGTTCTCTCCCTTGGCACTACCTCCAAAGTGTGGGGACTTCTTAACTAAACCAAGCTTCTCTAAATCACCTTAAAAACACTGATAATGAAGGTTCTTAAGACATAAAAGCAATCAGAACTTGGTAAGGATGTGCTTAGATGAAGAATTAAGACTGGCATAGGATGCCTTGTGTAGACAAACACATAAGGGAACACCTAATCAGCCCAGGCCAATGACAAGGGGTCACTGATACTGGATCAGAAGTGATTATGCTCCAGAAGGTTCTAAGCATATACAGAAAATGAAGTTTATACGCCCTTTAGTTCAGGGAGATGCAGGTGCCCATGAGGTAGAGGCAGCCCCTTAGATCATCCGACCAGCCCTTCCTTTGGAGCCAGTGCGTGCACGTGAGATGTGACTGCTGGGCGTATACTCTCATAACGACCACACAACCCCGGCAACCTCCCGGTGTGAGGTCTTTCCATACATCGGGGCAGTGTCTACAAGCACGTGCAAGGAAGGCCGAAAGGAAGAACTGGGAAGAAGCTGAGTCTGTGCACCAGGAGATCAGAGCAGCCACAACCACCCAGGGCAGCTTGGTGCACATCGGCTGCCCAGCAGCCATCACTGGAAGGACACTGCAAAGCAGCCTCAGAAAAGCACCCTTTGTTGAGCCCTGCTTACAAGAGCCACTAGCCCAGAGTCATACCCAGTGGGGAAAGGAAGAAACCTTATCCCTATGGCCCCAACCCTGATAACCTCATCCTGGAAAGCCAATTCCACATAAACATGGTGTGTTCACATATGATTTCCAGTTAAGAGATGTTGGGATGATTCAAGCAAATGAAAGAACTAACTTTTGACACACGTTAGAGTGAAAGGCAAAGTAGTAAGTGACTGACAAATAATGTGACACAGTCTCAGGCTATCTCCTCCCCAAACAAGTGTGCCCTCCTGGGAGTGACAGACAGCATCGTTTAATCCACTTAACAAGAACACTGAAAAAAGGAATTAAAGAGAAAAACAATACTGCAATATCTACTGGTCAAAGCAAAGCCTTCTGATCTTGACAAGAGTGCTAGGAAGCTGGCAAAGCTGCAGGACGGTCAGATGCCACCTGCAACAAATGGCTGGAGAGCTCCTGCAATGGGAAGAAAGATGGGGGGGCCGGGTCAGGCAGCTGGGACAACTCTTGAGGAAAAGAGTGAAGGGGGTGGCGAGGGGTGGGACTGAAAATATAAGCTCTGATTCCCAGCCACATGGGTGATCCGCTAATGCACCGTAAAGAATGAGCAGAGGGCAACCCTCTTTCGGGTCCTCTCCAGCTGCCAGGGGCTTTCCTATCTTCTAATAAATTCCAACTTACAAAAAAAAGAATGAGCAGAGGACAATCGGGCTGGTAGCATCAGATGAGTTAAGGAACTGGGGTTCTGGAGTCAGCCCTGCCAAAACCTAGACAGATGAACTTTGATAAATGGGCCTCGGTTTGAAATAAAGGGAATGGACTAAACATACCAGTTCCTGTCAAGTCCTAAAATTGCAAGACCCCAGGGAAAGGGCCAGCAGTCACAGAGGCTACAGAGATGGGGAGCAGCCACAGAGGGAATCCTTCCCACACAGGGCAGTGACACTCGTGTGCGGCAAGCACGCCCAAGGCTGGCTACCTCTGCCATCTTGGGGACAGAGCAAAAACCCACCAGTCACTTACTGGCCAATGACCTCCAAGGCCATCAGGTGCCTATGGAAGTCACGGCCACTAATGCCTCTCGAGAGACAGCCGGACTCCCCTCTCCCACGCTGGAACTTGGTACACCTGCAACCAGAGCTCCAACGTCAACACTTTGTAAACAGCAAACGGCCTGCAGAGGTGACCCAGGGTACTCAGGGAAAGTTGCCCTGTGCCTCGTGTTCCGTGTTAACAAGGCGGGAAGTCCACTAAGTACTGGGAAGATTTCCGTTTAAAAAGAAGAAACGACGTTTGGCCCGCAAACATCTCTGAGTTAGACATTTGTTTGCTTAGAAATTCGGGGCTCAGTAAAGCCAGTTCGCGAGGACCATGTGGCGCTCTCCCTGTGGACGGGCTCCTGGGACGAGCAGACTGCGGGAAAGAACGGACCCAGAGCGCCAGGAGGCGGAGTCCCCGGGAGTGCCGTCTACACAAGAAGGCTCACGAAGCTGGCGGGCAGCGGGGAGAGAGGAGCACAAGGACAACGAGGAGGCGGGAGCACATGACACGGAAAAGGAGTTGGGAGCCAGGGTAGGATTTTGCCTCGTGCTGACACACAGCCTCCGGGAATGAGGATCCGAGAACGGGAGACGACGGACAGAAAGCAGCCCAGCAACTGTGAACTGCGAAAGCTCGGTTCTCCCCCTATCCGGCTCTTGCATTTCTGGGATCCTTCCACTTCTGCGGGAGCCTCTTTCTCTGAACGTCCCTTAAATATCATACAGAGGCCAGGCGCGGCGGCACACACCTATAATCCCAGCACTTTGGGAGGCTGAGGTGAGAGGACTGCCTGAGCCCACGGGTTCAAGACCAGCCTGGGCAACTTGGCGAAACCTCGTTTCTACAATAAATCAAAAAACTAACCGGGCATGGTGGTGCGCGTCTGTGGTTCCAGCTACTTGGAAGGCTGAGGCAGAAGGACCGCCTGAGCCCAGCAGGTCAACGCTGAGGTGGTCGGGAGCATGCACACCAGCCTGGGCAACAGAGTCAGACTCCAACTCAGAAAGTATATGTACCATACAGGCTCTGTGAGCTTGGGCGTCAGGCTCCAGCCACACAAGGCCTGCGTCCCCACCCCGGCTCTTTGCAGACGCACACACCTCCACACCCGCCACTGCGGCCCTTCTGCTCCTCCCACCCGCCTTCTAACAGGCTCCCTCCTGAGTCCCCTCAGCAAACGTACATCACCTAAGCTTGTGAATCGTAGTGGGCTGTGTAAATAAAGGGCAGTACATGATACAGCAGGAGACAGAGAAGAAACTGTTTTTCACCAAGGTTGGGGTATTCCCAAGGTACCAGCTTCATAAGGGGAAAACCCTTGAGACGCAGATAAGGTGAAGCCCTGGCCCTCACCTTCGAGTCATAGGCTGACTGCTTGATGACCTCGGGCGCCATCCAGAAAGGGGTGCCCACGAAGGTGTTCCTTTTGATCTGGGTGTCCGTCAGCTGGCCCGCCACGCCAAAGTCAGCCAGTTTCACCTCGCCATGCTCAGACAGCAGGACATTGGCAGCTGCAAGACAGAGCCGAGAGTGCCTCCAACTGACCATGCCATCTGGGACCTATGCATCCTCACCCCGGGCAGAGCAGGAGTTCACAGAGAACAAGCGCCAGAGGCTATGCTCGACCAGATCCTCAAGCCAGCCCTGCCCTGGAAGGTGGTGACGGTGCAGGGCAATCAACGTCCCTCGAGAAGTTCAGTGGAACTCCGCTGCCCTGGGTAATTTTCCAGGATTGAAAACAAGACAAGCTCTTACCTTTGATGTCTCGATGGATTTTCTTCTCCGAGTGGAGGTAATCAAGTCCTTTCAGTATTTCTCTTAATATAGTAGCAATCTGAGTTTCGTCTAAGGGGCCAGGTTCTAACTAACGAGAAAGATAAATTCATAAGGTTAATGATGATCTTGATGTATGTCGTTTGAGACAACAAAACATAGACAATATCCATTTTAAATGGACAATGGCAATTAAAATCTAAAAACATCTTCACTCAATACAGATATTTTGCTAACAAAATCTATTAAGGAACCCAAGAAAATGACTTTGTTGAATGAAACAAAACCAACTAGAAACCAAAGTGGAGCCAAGGAGAAAGCTCCCGGGTCTGCCCTGCCTGGGGCCATACACTGGCAGTGAGGGGCACCCCGCTGACCCACAGCAGGGCCCCTGGGGGGCTCAGTCCAATAAGCAAAGACAAGAGTGGTCAAAAGGAGAAGCCTAGGAGCTGACCTCGGCCACGCCTGCCCTTGTATTAGGATTTTTAAAATCTGTATTTTAAAGTTGCTACTTGGGGGAATGCAGTCGAAAGATCTCAGTTCCTAATAGTTTGCAATTTGTTATTTAATATGTGTTATATAGTAAAACTTATTGCTTATTTGTTATGTCATCTTTAATGAGATTAAAAGTGCCTCTGAAAACTTTTATTCTGAAAAACTCAATGATTACTGACTCCTTAATGTTCAAAATTCTACGGAGGTGGAAGGAAGAAATGTGACATGTGTATGTCCCCATTTACAAGGGAGGAAAACCAGGTTATGAGCTCAGTTCAACCTGGACTGGAAGACCACCATCACCGGCAGAACAGGGAAGCCGCCCTCAGCCAGTCACTGCACAGACTATGTCAGCATCAGTAAAACCCTCTAATGCTCCCTAACAACACAGTATCAGATCTGCCGGAGAGAGGGGTAACGGGGGCTGGTTGCTTCCCTGGACAACGATCCTCTGTAGGACGTTTTCAGAGCCGACAGCGAGCGCTGTCAAAACCCACATTCACTGGTGTAGCCAACAGAAAGACACGATCAGGTGACTTTCACTAAGCTTTAAAAAGACAGATGTGCTTTAAGCCAAAGGGAATGGAAATGGAGACCCTCCTTCTGGTCCCAACGGACCCCCCAGTCCTCCTGTGTGTCTGGGCGCCATCACTGGGACATCCTGTTTGACACCTTGAAAGGTTTGTGGGGCCCAGCGTGGGACAACTGAGATACTCCTCATTGCCTATGCTACAGGCAGCTTGACTCACGACGGCTCTGCTTTCTGGGTCACTTCTGGGCACTGTGCCACCTTTGCCCACAGGCCCAGCCAGGTCTACACTGCAGTCCCCAGAGTCAGAGCGTTCTCAGCAACTGCCTTTCCTCACACACTGGTCTCATTGGGACTCTGGCTAGTCTGGCAGCAGGACATGCCCGGGATCAAACCACTCCATGGCGTTCTCCCACACCCAGGTACATGAGAATGTGCCAGTCGCTTCAGTTTGGCCTCACATCACGTGGTCCACTAACCTGCCAGGAAGTATCCCACACTCTGATTAAGAGACTGCCTAAAAGGCACCTCAGACTTGAGACAGCATGACATGCTCTGTTCCCCAAAGCCTAGTTTTTCCCAAAGTTATCTGACCAAGGGTTTACTTTCAAGAAATACGTACCAAGGCTACAGTTTCAAACAACACAATCTGAAAAACTGCCTTGCTTATTAAGTCTGTTTTCTGCACATCCGTTTTTCAGTGTTCCCAGAATGCAGAAACTGTGATCTTCAAAATGAGTAAAACACACTTTTACCTGGGGAAAAGGGAGAGGAGAGAGGGAGGCCAGAGTGTTTGTTCTCACTCACAACCCAGTAGCACAGGAGGAGAAGCTAGTCAGCCAAAGTCAGTCAGAGCAGCTGCATCGGCTACAGGCCAGCCTCAGGTGTGGCCTGTTAGGAACCAGGCGCACAGCAGGAGGTGAGCAGCGGGCTAACAAGTGGAGCCCATCTGTACCTGCAGCTGCTCCCCATCGCTCACATCACCGCCTGAGCTCTACTCCTGTCAGATCAGCTGCAGCATTAGATTCTCAAAGGAATGCAAACCCTATTGTGAACTGCACAAGCAGTTCCTTATGAGAGTCTCACGCCTGAGGATCTCAGGTATCACTGTCTCCCATCACCCTCAGGTGGGGCTGCCTAGCTGCAGGAAAACAAGCTCGGGGCTCCCACTGATTCTGCATTCTGGTGAGTTGTACATTTCATTATATATGACAATGCAATAATAATAAAGTACACAATAAATGTCATGCACTTGAATCACCCGAAACCATCCCCCCACCCCCAGTCTGTGGAAAAACTGTCTGCCATGAAATCAGCCCCTGGTGCCAAAAAGGCCAAGGACCGCTGAGGTAGAGCATCCTCTCCTGCGGCAAGTCTCTGCCCGAGCGGCTGTGGAGGACCGTGCAGCGAGACATGGGCTGGCCACTCCTCCCTCCCATCATCCAGCCTCTGCGAAGACACAGCAGAGCAGCCGCGAGTCATGACCAAGACGAGATGAAAATAAGCACTGAGGAAACCCAACGGAAAATCTTCCCCGGATAATGCTGCTCTGTGATTAATACCTGTGTGGTTATGTCCTCTTAAATGTGGCCTGAATGCCATCATCACTGATTGACAGACCCATGGGGGAGAGGAGACATACCCTGCTTACTCAGGAGGGAAGACTCCTTCCTGGCATCAAAATTCACTATATAAGGTATTTGGCTGTTCTCTAGCCCCCATTCCTCAGAGTGGATCAGACCAGGTTGAGCGAGCGTTCTCCATCGTTACCGCTTCTAGGCAGTATAAACATGGTGGCCTCCTTTGTTAAGGAGACTCTTCAAACGGGTCGATAAGAAAGAAAGTCAGGAAAAAGAGCTAGCAACATCCCTTCTCTGGGTGACTTCTAATTCCTCCACCCCACACCTGTCCTCCCTGTCTTCCCCTATAACATGGGCCATCAGCTGGGCACACAGCCACAACCAGTGGCACACTTCCCAAGCTCTGGAAAGCCAAGCCGGGGCCATGTGACTGAGTCCTCGTCAAGGGAGCAAATGAGCACATGTGACTCATGCCTCCTCCTGGTCATGGTCTTGAAGCACTGGCAGGTGGAGAGGAAAATGGCTGAAGACCAGGACGTCCTGGGTTACAGACAGTAGAGCCACCCATCCAGTGCAGGTCTCTGTGACCGTGTGGACCACTGACCCATGTGGAGAAGAAAAATCCATTTCTATCTTGTGTGAGACACTTTTGGAGCCACTATGACAGCATCTTGGCCTAAACATTAATGACTATACATCTCATTTTTTAAAAAAACATTTTGAGTCAGGGTTTCACTCTGTTGCCCAGGCTGAAGGGCAATGGCACAGACAAAGTTCTTTGGGGCCTTGACCTCCTGAGCTCAGGCAATCCTTCCACCTTAGCCTCCCAAGTAGCTGGGACTACAGGCATATACCACTGGCCTGGATATTTTTTTTTTTTTGGTAGAGACGAGGTCTTGCTGTGTTGCCCAGGCTGGTCTCAAACTCCTAGGCTCAAGCAATCCACCTGCCTCAGCCTCTCAAAGTGCTGAATTACAGGTGTGAGCCACTGTGCCCGGCCAGTGCATATTCATTTTTAAGTCTCTTGGCCGACTGATGTGGCACAGTTCCTCTGTAATTAGACTCCAAGGCTGTTACCTAGATGCTTCATCAGCTAAAACCTTTCCATCTCAGGGCCTCTGAGGCTAACCCTCACCCAGCTCTCCCATCGCTGCCCTCTGCTGTTTTCCTTCTAGAAAGGAGCCTTCTAACAAATGGCGTTACTGACTGGCCCCCACCTAGGATGCAGCTCCCAGCCAGTGGGATGTTCTGCGGCTTTGTCACTGCAGTACCCCCCAGCACCCGACACACAGCAAGCACATGACACATGTGTTCTGAAAGAAAAATGGTTTCACTCACAATGCTACAAAAATCAAATACATGGTAGTTAGGACGTCTGGAGTCACATGACACTTATTATACTCTTCTAAGCCTTGGTACCCTCAAGGCAGCTGGGACCTGAGAGATTACTGACATAATGGCTTTCAAACTATATTCCAAAGAACCCAGTGTTTCCTCAGTGTAGTCTTGGGAGTCGTACAGACATTTAAATTCAATTTATTATTGAATTTTAAATTTTAAAAAAAAATCAACAGATTGAACACTTAGATATGTGCATTCAAAATAAAATGTATGCCTATTTTATATTCATGGCTCTTAATAATACAGTGTCTTTATTCTCCACACTAGATCCTAAATTTGCATTTTTAAAAGTCAAAAGGGATGCAGCATCAGGAAAGAAAGAGGACTCCTAATGGCCATACCCTCTGCCAGCATCAGCTGACCCTCTGCCAGCCAAGGAGATGCCAGGCCCCAACCATCCAGTTAGTCCATTGGACGAAGTCTCAGCAGTTCCCCAGAGCAGACCTGGTTAATCCCACACTTGAAGTCATAAAGCCTTTCGGCTGCACGTTCACTTTGATACTGAGGGCCATGTTGCTCAAGATCTGCCCAATTTCCAACCTGGCAGTCACTTTCCCCTTCTAGGTGCACCCTACCTCACACCTGTAAGAAGGATCTCATCTTCGGTTCTCCACAGCTCTGACACGTGCTCGCACCTCAAGAGGACCCAGGCGTACAGATATGGGAAAGAAGAAAGGGCTGTGGCACTGGGTGGCTCCTGCCTACCTCAAAACACCCGCATCCCATGACTGAAGTATGACCTCTTCTTTGAGGGGCCGAGGGCAAGCCAAAAGAAAAGGGGTAAAAGACTCGGAGAAAGAGACTCGAGGTCGGAGAGGACGGAGGGCAGAGTGGAGTCAACAGAGGCCACAGGCTCTGAGCTGGCACGGTCAGGGTCAAGGTCCCGCTCTATGTGCTAGCCGGCACCCCCAGCTTCCGAGGGTCTCTGTTCCCTTGCTGATGAGATGGTCAGTGACATTCACAAAGAAATGCCTGTCTTGTCACCAGCACTGTCAATGTAGAAGGTAGATGGTGGTTTGCTAGGATTCTCACATCACATGGGAACTTTGTCAGTAGAGAGTTCTGTGCCTCTATCCCCCCAATGTCAATTTCACAGACTGTAATTCAAAGAAATCCAAAGAAAGTCATAAGTAAATAAATTAAAGTACTGTAGCGTTAAGAATGAACACACTAAAGCATTTAGGGACTGGGAATGCTGTTCTGAAGAACTCAATGTCAGAATAAAGAGTCCCTGTAAACAACTTTGTATATGTCACAAGTGAAATTCACTTAAGATAATAGTAAATCTAATTACACAAAATGAGGTAATTTTCTACATTCAAGTAGTATTCCCAAAAAGAGTGAAAAATGGAAAGCTTTTAATGTAATGTAAATATTTATGGATAGGAACCAAAGCAAGACATAAAATTTCTCCAGCTATTTTATTATTCTTCCCTTTTAAATATACTATATTAATTTTTTGTTGAAAGTTTCCTTTTTAATACCATCATGATCACTTGTTTTATGGTTTATAACAGAATATAACTTGGTAATTGGGTACATTAGCCCTTAGGTATACACATAAGTTTTACCGTCCCCCAAAACTATCAACTGCTCATATTACTGTGAGAAGGAAGTTTCCTCGTGAAGGGAATTCCTTTTCTTGATGAATAAAATCTATGTAGACTGTAAAACCATCACCTGACAACTTTGTCACCACCTACCTGATGACTTTCTGTCACATGAGACCCACCCTCTTGGTGAAATAACAGGTTTGGCCTGCCCGGGGATTCACCCCTCACCTAGAAGCCCAGTGTTTGCAGGAGGGGCTGAGTGCTGATCACACTGGCTTCACTGCACAACCGCAGTGGGAAGGAGACAGCAAGTGCCACACAGCTGTGTGAGTTCTTCAAAGAAAAAAGCTTTTGTACAAACTGTACTTCAAGGATAACTTAGGCTGCGCTTGTGACAGATGCTGGTTGTGTGTGTGCATTCCAGCCAAGCCCGACAGGAAGCCACGGTTCACAAGCGGAGTGAATCACAGGCTGGGACTGAGCAGCTCCCCCTCCCTGGGCTTCCACACGGTCTTATGTGTGGACGGAGGCCGCTGATGGCACTCAGGGGTCCAGAGGAGGCCACACTGGCTCAGGCCAACCTCACCTCCAGGAACCAGGAGGCTAGCAGGTAGTGGAAGCGTGTGCCCTCCCCTGGCCTGACCACTGCTCTCACATCCAACGTCTGGCCTCAATAATCACACCCTGTCTCTTACTTCCACAATGAAAATATCATGCGCTTATTTTGGAGCTAAGATACCATCTGAAATATGAAACAATGATGGGGCAAAGGGAGTAAAACCGGTTTTAGAAAATAAGCTGCTCTTAGGTGAGATAACTCCAGGCAAAGCCCTCCACTGCTTCCATGAATGAGTTCACTGGTGACTTTCTATCAAACCTACCCATTTCTGTTTCCCATGGAACAAAATAATGGTTTCGAAAGTAGACTGATAATTTTTAGTAATATGTAAGAAGCAAAAGCACATAAGGAATAGTTTGGTTCCTTTTTCGAGCAACTTGAAAGAAGGAACCAGAAAGGGATACATTCAGAATTTTCCTTAAAACCAAGGTTTACTGAGAAAAGCTCTGATGCGCACACTGTATCTGACATGATACTTACTAGATCTAGTGCAGAGCCGCCACCAAGGTATTCCATTATTATCCATAATTTTGTATCCTATAAAACAGAAAAGGAAAGAGCTATTTTAAAAACACAACTAGAAAAATGTATTTTAAAGAGCCCAAGGTTATTTTTCGCTATTATTTTAGACCGAGAAAGTTTTATGAACACACATCAGCAAGGGAAGGGAGTCATGCTGAGAACTGCGCAGCTCCCCGCTATCCCCTCAGAGTGCATGAGACCCCCCACAATTATCTGGGAGGGAGCCATGGGTGTTGTAGGTGGGGTCAGGACCGAACTCCTCTAGAGAGCATGTAGCTACTGACCCAGGATCTTGAAAAGGGGACCAAGGGCGTTTCCATTTCCAAGCCACCTCACTATGCACCCTCAGGCCCAGAAAGAGCTGAGAACCTGAAGCCAGTCAAGGCAGCAGCGACAAGACCCCTCGCTGCTCCCTTCTGCAGCACTGAGCACCTGTGCCTCCAGGTCCTGTGAGTAGAGGGAACCCTCAACGTGGCCCCTGGCTCATTCATTTGTCTTGCAGACAGGGAGCCGGTTTCTGACGTCTCCAAAAGCTGCTATTCTCTTCCCCTTCAGGGAGCTTTCCAGAATGGCAGGCCCAGCCTAACACTCATGTCTGTGGCCTCTCAGCCCTGGTCTCCACAGTGCCCGGCTATGCATCTTTTTCCATGGTCTCTCTCGAAGCTACTCAGCCCTTGTGACTTCCCAACACAAATTCCAAAGCACTACTTCCTTGAAAACAAGCCCACAAACTTCTCACACCTTCCTGCAGGAAGGTAGGCAGGAGGCAGGTTATGGGGCCGTGGGGTGAACCCGGGGAGGATTTGGATCGCGCCTCCCCTTCACCACCTTAAGGGCCTGGGCTGTTATTGTTCTCTGGGAGCTTCGGACTGAGTGCCCAACCCACCAATGGCAAGCAGCCAGGACCCCATTGCTAGTCACTGCCAGTGTCCTGGAGTCAGCAGGGTTTCTACATCAGCACTTGATGGCAGCTTCTGTTTGTGTAAAGGGAAAAAAAAACTTAGCTGTGCCCGGAGGCCTCCTGAACACCTTCTTAGGGAATGCATCCTAATTTCCAGGCCAGGAAATCTCTTGACCTGCCCCCTACCCACATCCTGAGAAGCTTGACTTGCCCATCTATTGCTCTGACTCTCATTTCAGATTTCCTTCTCTGTATTTTCCACTTAATAGCAAACCAAAGTGCCTAGGGACAATGCCCGACATGCTCAAGCCCAGGAAATGTGAATGGTGGCCCTCCGTGACCAAGGAAGGGTAACTTATGTTCACTGCATGTTCACTTTAGGGGGACAATGATGTACACCCTGCATTTGTAAATAAATTCCTTTTCAAAGAAGTAAACTAAATTCTGCCACCTGTAGTTAATTGCAAAATAGTCCAAATCAACCGTCCAAGTTTCAACGTGCGTCGAATATTTTCTCAAGTTTGTGAATGCCCTTGACTCTAATGCAATAAAGGCAATTTCTCGACTGGAAAAGGCATGGAGGCCTCAAATGACAGGCTTGAGCCAACCTTACAGATTCAAGCATCACTGGCTCAGTAACCAATCAGCAGTGGCACCTGCCTTGAAAAGGCACCCTCATCCGCGGGCTCTGGCTTCAAGAAAACGTGCCCTCATAGAGTATTCCTCGACACTCCTTCCATTTCACAACTCTGCTCAGATGCAGATTTCCATGCTATCTGCTAACTGGTGTCTGAGTTGCTCTCTCCAGGCATTCCATAGTCAACTCCTCCAGGGAAAGCCCCGGCAGCTTTCTAGACGACACAGGAAATAGAGATCGCTTTTCTCGAAGAGGACTGGCCGACTTTCACCTTTCTCCTCCCACTCCCACTTCCTATGGCTACTGTTTGACTCAGCTCCCAGCCCTTCTGTGTTCTGGGCATGGCGTCTGCTAACAGCAGAAAGTCAGTGTCCCTGACCTCCCCCGCCTCCCACCCCAGCTAGCTGTGCAATATGACACCCTGGGAAACAACTTTTTGCTGACTTAGGGACTGAGTGTCACCAGGCAGCTTCCTGAAGCAGCAAGACCAAGTGGCTGCCCCTCGCCCATCGCACGTCCAAAGCTCCACCCTCCTAGGACACTTGGCCGCTGCTCCCCTCCTAAACCTAGCCACCCGGGCGGGTCACCACCCACCTGCCCAGGAAACCAACAACCCTCAGCCAGGCGACGTTTGCCTTTCGTCCAGGATCCCTCGCCGGACACACTGACTAATTTTTCTGCATCATCCTAATCCTTCTGGGACGCGTCAGCAGCAGCAGGGCAACTTCGAGCTCCCCACTCAAAGGCGAACGCCCCATCCTTTCACGGCCAAGTCTCCACTTTCCTGGAGAGCAAGATGGAGGAAAGGGACAGCCCCGCCCTTCTCGGCAGCTGAACCCCAGGGGCAGGCACGCTGCACAGGAACGCCACCAGACCCAAGGCCCACCAGGCCCAAGGGCACTCAGGACACGGGCTTCCATTCCGTTGACAGCCAGGACACTGCCTCTCAAACACGCAGGCTAGGCCTGTGACTCACACACACAGCGTCCTTGCCTCACAGCACTGGGGAAGGGACGCTGCACCGTGAAACGCCCCACTCTCACGGAACCTGCTGCTCCACCCCGTGGGCGTGCGACCGCGCCAGCCATGGAAGGTTCGCCCAGGAGACTGGATGCAGCTCTCCAGGCACCGGCAGGGCTGGAGCACCGCCACGTGTCCCGTGCTCTCCACCTCTGCTCCTCAGGCACCAGCCACTAGAGTGACGCCGAAGACTAAAGGGCAGTGGCTTCTCCTGCCTCCTCCTTCCTCTCCCACACGGAAAGGGGGGAGAGCGAAGGAGGGGCAGGGCGGACAGCGACCAGAAGGACAGCGACAGAGAAGGGCCCATCTTGCAGCCCAGGCTTAATGTCGCCGTGAGGGTTCCCTTACAAGCAGTGGGAAGTCACGGAAGGGAACAGGACAGACAGTGTTCTTCAACCTTGTTTGTCCTCCTGCCTCAGGGAGAGAGGCGCATGCCACCTCCCCCAGGGCATGCTCGTGGGGCTCACCCCCTCCTTCTCCTGCCTCTCACTGCCTCTAATCTGTGTCCCGAGGTCCCAGGAGCCCTAAAGCTATGGGTTCTGCTTTGCTCCTCCCCTTCCTGGCCGGAATTCCCAAATCCTAACCCCTGCTGCTGGTTTCCTCTTTCCTGCTGGAAGAAAAGGGTGCTGAGAATAAACCTTCCTGCTCCACCATGCAGATCAGGACAGAGAAGCTCTGGACATTATGAAAAAGTGGGGCAGAAGGAAGGGCGGATCACCTTAGAACCTTCTGGTGCCCACAACCTGGGCTGCACCAGCACCACACACCTAGAGCACCGCACCTCTAAGACAGGACCATCTCCAGTCAACAGACACCAGAAGAGGCCCCTGAGCTCTGCTGTCAGTCATGACCCCAAAGCATCATTCCTACCAGCACCAACCCCAAATAGGACCTCCCCATCGGCCACATCATGGGTTCTCAACCTCAGCCGGATTTTGGGGGCTGGTCAATTCTTTCTTGCGGGGGCTGCTGCAAGCACTGCAGTGCCCCTGCATCTATCTACCTGCCATGACCCCTAGGAGCCAAAGTTGCTCGCAACTGGGAATCCGTAAGTTCACCTAGGACCAATGTTGACAGGCTGAAGTCATTCCAGGACCAGAAATGCTCCCAGTAATCCTCACCTTGTCCTTGGCACACATGAAACTCCAGGGGGAAGCCGATCGCAAATTCCCTGGGAGGCATCAGGCAAGTGGCTCACACCCGCTAAGCTCTGGGCTCCTTGCCATCACAAGATGGGCGTAAGACCCGTGCTTTCCGTCTCACTGTGCAAGTGACAATAAAATAAGACTCATGTATGTGAATGCACTTCACAAGGTTCAAGGTCCTAAGTAGAAGCAAAGTACTATCAGTTTTATGAACGTCACCTCCCATAAATGCCTGGAAATAACCCGGTAGGCCCAAAGCAGCCCAATTAACACAACTAAATACTTTCTGACCAAAATGGAATCTGGAGCAAAGATTCATGCACCCTGCACTAGAGGCCCCAAGGCAAGAGCCTGAGTGGCCTGGCCAGGCCTGTGATCCAGGAAGGGCCAGACTCTGTCACTGTCAGATGCAGAACCACTATCCTCACAAAACCTTCCAAATCACAACTTGTGCGGCACTGATTCCCCAAGAAAAATAAATCAGCAGGCTTCTCAAAACAAAGATGATTTTAATCTGAATAATGTTTTCTAATGACCTCAAACAACCTACAACTTACAAATGACCTTGTGATAAATAAGTTTAATACATTCAGGAGTCAAAGTGTAAAAGGTACCAAAATAAATATATGGGGGGGGACCCAAAAGAACCTGGAATTTATTTATTAAAAAAATGTATTTATTTTACATGTTTAAATTTCCATCATCTTCAAAGTACTCTGATTCACTACACCTAGCAGGGCAGTTTTTGAACTCATCGATTTTGATGCCTTTTGATGCGTTTTTTTGGTTTCATCTCTTATACATCATCAAAATGTTTCCCTTTGAGGACTTTCTCCGCTGAGGAATTTAAAAAAAAAGTGGATGAATAGGGAGGGTGAGGCATGGGGGTCATGCCATGTTTGGTCAAAAACTGCTGAACATTCAGCACGCTGTGGTAAAGTGTGTTTGTAAATCACCCATCGTGAAATGGGCAAACAGGCATGTTGCAAGAATCTCCAACAAAATTTCACTGAAGCCCGCTGCAGCCTCTCACAACAACACTAGCTGGTACACTGATGCCAATGGGGTCCTAGAACATAGCGGTGAAAGCCTGTACTGCAAGGGGCCCTCCCTCCAAAAAATAATTCTGGCTTTTTGGGTGAAAAGTCTCATACAGTGAAAAGTCTCCCTCCCACTCTTGACCCCCATGACTCAGCCAACCACCCTCTTCCTGCCCCAACAAGTTATAACATTGTATGTAACCTCAGAGAGATATGTGACACATATACAAGCGAATACCTATAAAAAGTTCCCCTTTTGCCCACAGGGTAGCATTCTATACACCCCTTTGTACACCTAAAGCTTCTGAAAGAGCACTCCATGTCCATTTATAAAGGACCTCTTTGCTTTTTTTTCCCCAATGGTAACTAGCCCATGCCCTGGTAACCTCGGCTATTTGTTTTCTTGCTCTCCTGAGCCAGGTGTCAAGGACAAGCCACTCACAGGTATCCATACTGTCAGGTCCTGGAAGTGGAAGCGGTAGGTCAAGGGAATCCATTTGCATCTTCGCTAGATTAACAAGTTACTCTCCAAAGAGGTTGCCCTGACATACTGCCTCCAGCAATGACTGAGGATACTAATTTGCTCCTTCCTAGGCCCACACAATGGAATCAAACTTCCTTTTTTTTTGCCATTTTCATGGGCTGAATTGTGCTTCCCTGCTACGCCCGCCAGCAAGTCATATGTTAAAGTCCTAACCCCCAGCACCTCAAAAAGCAGTTGCATTGGGAGACAGGGTCTTTCAAGAGGTGAATGGTTTACTAGGAGGTCATTAGGGTGGTCCCCAATCCAATATAACTGGTATCCTTATGAAAAGAGATTTGTCATAGACACACATAGGACACACACAGGGAAAAGACAGTCACCTATCAACCAAGGAGAAGTCTCAGAAGAAACTGACCATACTAACACCTTGATCTTAGATCTTCTAGCCTCCAAATTTGTAAGAAAATAAATTTCTGCTTAAGTCACCCATGTCTGCTTAAGTACTTTGTCAGGGCAGCCCAGTAAACCAAGGCAGTTGTCAAACCGTATGTTTGGGGGAGTGGATTATCTCAGGAAATTTGTACTGATCCTTTTGTGTGTGTGTGTGTGGAGTCCAAGTCTCACTCTGCTGCCCAGGCTGGAGTGCAGTGGCATCCTGACAGCTACCACAGTACAGTCTCAACCTGCTGGGCTCAGATGATCCTTCTGCCTCAGTCTTCCAAGTAGTTGGAACTACAGGCATGTATCACCAGGTCCGGCTAATTTTTTGGTTTATTGTAGAGACGAGGTCCGCCAAGTTGCCAGGCTAGTCTCAAACACCTATGCTCAGGCAATCCTCTCGCCTCTGCCTCCCAAAGTGCTAGGATTACAGGCAAGAGCCACCATGCCTGGCTCTTTATTGACCCTTCTCTTACTGTAAGGGTGAACATCTTTATAATATTGAAAAGATCTTTACAATATCTTTACAATATTGAAAAGATATTTTCTTTCCTGTGAGCTCTCTGTATACCCTTTGTCCATTTCTTTACTGAGTTACCCACCTCTTTTAAAAGTAGAAGCTTTCAACATATTAGGAGATGAGACTCTTGTAACAGAGCTACAAACACAGCATTTTCTCCACCTGTCATTAGCATTTGCTTCTGGTAGTTTTTGCTTGCAGAAATTAATTTAATGTAGACATGGTATCAGTAACAATACCATTTACCAGCAAACTTGCCCTGAAGTTTTTGGAAGCACTTCCTAAGAACCCAGAATCAGTGACCAGAACCAGGGGACTCCCCCCCGCATAGTAACAACCTTCACAGGGGCTTGATAGACATCAGATAACTAAATAAAGGTTAAAAAAAAAAGGCAAATGAGCCAGGTGTGGTGGCTCTCACCTGTGATCCCAGTACTTTGGGAGGCTGAGGTAGAAGGATCACTTGAGCACAGGAGTCTGAGACTAGCCTGGGCAACATAGTAAGACCCCATCTCTATAAAAAAGGTATGTGGTACACACCTGTGGTCTCAAATACCCAGAAGGCCAAGGTGGGAGGCTCCCTTGATCCCAGAAGTTTGAGAATGCAGTGAGCTATGATCACACCACTGCACTCCAGGCCAGGTGACAGAGCAAGATCTCATCTCTTATAGAAAAGAAGGCAGCTGAGTGCGGTGGCTCAAGCCTGTAATCTCAGCACTTTGGGAGGCCCAAGTGAGGGGACTGCCAGACCCTGCAGGTTTGAGAACAGCCTGGGCAACTTGGCGAGACCTCATGTCTACAATAAACCAAAATATTAGTCGGGCATAGAAGCGCGTGCCTGTAGTTCAAGTTACTTAGTAGGCTGAGGCGAAAGGATTGCCTGCACCCAGCAGGTAGAGGCTGCAGTGGCTGTGAGTGTGCTACTGCACTCTATCCTGGGTGACAGAGTGAGACTCCAACTCAAAAAAAAGAAAAGAAAAGATGGTAAACAAAGAAAGGCAGATGCCACGCAGTTGACAATGAGCAACAGTTTTAAAAGAGGAATTTAAAAGCAAAGCTCCACTTTGCAACTGCACTGCATCCAGAGGCCTCCAAATCCACTAACTGTAACAAAAGACTGATCAAGATACATAGGTAATGCAGGTTTTATTAAAACCATTTGGAGCCACAAACTTCTTTACGAATGTGGGTTTCTTGGTAAAAAACACCTCTTGGTGCGTTGACGCTCCTGTACTTGAAGTGTTAAGGCCTGTTGGAGGTCCTGCTGCCACCCATACCAGCTCTATGACATTCCAACTTAGACAAGGCTTCAGTCTCTGTCAGCCTCCACTTCCCACCTGCACCCACCTAGATAGCACCCCTCTCAGAGGGGCACTGACAAGGATGAAGGGACATAGTGCCCGGCACACAATCCTGTGCTGGGAACAAAAACGAAATAGGAGAAACACTGCTGTAATGCTGCAATAACACAAACAGAAACAAAACAACCCAACTGACAATTATTGATCAAATCCTTAAGGAATAAAATCAAAATCATCACCACAAGGTAACTAAAATGATGCCGTAAAATACTATAACACCAAAGGCTACACAATAGCCAATGATTTTTTGATTGATTTTTAACTTTTTTTTTTGAGGCACGGTCTTAACTCTATTGCCCAGGCTGGAGTGCAGTGACACAATCACAGCTCTCCACAGTCTTGACCTCCTGGGCTCAGGTGATCCTTCCACCTCAGCCTTCCAAGTAGTTAGGACTATGGGCACACACCACCACGCCCAGCTTATTCTTAAATTTTTTATTTTTTGTAGAGATGACATCTTGCTGTGTTGCCCAGGCTGGTCTCAAACTTCTGGGCTCAAGCAATCCTCTCACCTCAGCCTCCCTAGGTACTGGAATTACATGTGTGAGCAACTGTATTTGGTCAAAGATGTATTTAGAGAAAATTCACAGCATTATATATATTCATTACTAAGCCAAAAAAATTAAGTGTTCAATCCAAAAGCGTAAGAAGCACAGCAGAGAAAGGAATTAATGAAGACACATGCATCATTAATCAAAAATATTAGAATGAAAAATAAATCCAGTAATTTTAAAAAGAGATAACCTCCAATTACTGCAATCAAGAAAATAAATAACACGTGCAAATACAGCAAAAGAAAGAAAATCATTACAGATAGCAAAATTTTGACTAAATGCAAATCAAACACATGGCAAAATTTTACTACAGTACATTTGAAAATAGAGAATAAAAGAGATTGTTTCTCAATAATGTATTCATGGAATTTACTCAAGAAAGGATAAGATGTATAGGCAGAAAAGGGTGGGTAAAGAGAAAGGAATCAATTCACCTCCTCTAAAAAAAGGGGGGGAGGTGTTTATGACACCCATACAAATAGATAGCAAGAGGTTCAAATGATTTTGCCCTTGAATAATCCCAAGCCCTGAGGAATAGATGACCTGGCAACTGCCCCAGACAGTGCTTTTTGATGACTTCACAACATAATACCAAAGTCAAGGAGGAGGAGGTTCCCACCAGGAGCAGCCAGAACCCTGGGAAGGGGAAGGTAGGGCTCTGCCAGGAAGGATGCCTATTTCTGAAACCAGGAGCTGCCTCTGGCGAGAGTGTCTAGCCCGAGGAGGGCCTTTCTAGAACCAAAGGTGCTTTTGAAAATGAGCATGGCAAGTGTACGAGTCTCTGAAGACTTAAATCTTTCTCATCTCTTTTCCTAACACTACCGGCCCTACCCAGTCACTGTTGCGGCTTCCTAGCACAGCCTGCCTGCAGAATGGGCAGGTTGCAGGGTTCTGCACAGAGAGGTTGGCACGGAGAAAGTAGAGTCCTCAAAGGAGGTGGGAAAGCCTCATTTCCCTTCACAATGGGTGGCCACAGGCTCCCTCCAGAAGAGAACAGCCCTAGGCAAGTTGGCAGGATCCCATCATCTCACATTAGTACAAGGCAGCAAGAAGCAGCAGGGCACACTATGCTAAACAGCTTCAGAAAGAGCACTCCATTTGACTCTCCCAATAATCCTATCTGCTTAGGTAATGGGCCTTTCCCCATTTTACAAATTAAAATAACTGGTCACATGGCCAGGAAGAAGAGAAACCTAGGGCTCAAATCCAGATATTCTGACCTTGAATTAGAAGCCTAAACAAGAATCACAATTTAAAAACTCAGACTTAATTTCTAAGATTCCAGTACGGAAAATACTCTAATATTATTGTTCTTAACATTTAACTATTTTAACTAATTTCCTTTTAAATACCAATGAGCTCTAATCTGACTCACTGAAAAGCACATCCATTTACAAAATGTTTGTCCATATTTTAAAGGATTTACATTCCATCATTTAATGCCCCATGCCATGTTTAAGAATTCTTGTTCTAATGCCCTTTAATAAATTGGAAAGAACACTGGACATTCCCTAAAATGCTCTTCTCAGGGTTCACAGCATGGGTAGTCTCTTTTGGAAAGCGCTGCCTTATACTGTATGTGTTAGTAATTAAGTTTCCCTGGATAGGTACGGAGATGTTCCTATGTTTCTCTTTTCCATAAACACAAATCTGACACAACATAAGAATATATATGCTGATGGGAAGTTTCTGTGCTTAAATTCTGGTAGATACTAAGATGAATAAAACAGTCCACTTAAACTTAAAGACTACTTACAAGCTAATCAGGGAAATACAGACACAAATAACCTCAATCTGAAGAAAATGAAAAGAAGTAACAAAGAGAAGCATAAAAAAGTACCGTGGGAGGTAAGAAAAGTATTTTTCTTTCCTCCCATATATCTGTCCTCATTAAAGAGCAGGCTGGGCGTGGTGGCTCAAGCCTGTAATCCCAACGCCTTGGGAAGTCAAGGTGAGAGGATTGTCTGAGCCCATGGGTTTGAGACCAGCCTGGGCAATTTGGCAAGATCTCATCTCTACTCTAAATCAAAACATTAGCTGGGCATGGTAGCACATGCCTATAGTTCCGGCTACTTGGAAGGCTGAGGTGGAAGGATTGCCTGAGCCCAGCAGGTCGACACTGGGGTGGCCATGAGCATGTCACTGCACTCCAACCTGAGTGGCAGAGTGAGACTCTCACTCAAAAAGAATTTTTAAAAGTTTTTTAGAAAGAGCAAGCATCACAGTCAATGATGACGAACTGCTTAGTCAAACAACTTCTATGCCATCGTCTTGCTATGAAGCCAGCAACATTCTTTCTGCAAAAAAACAATATTCCCAATAATTACAAGATTGTTCTTCTGCTAGGTGGCCATCTTAATGGTCAATATGCAACATGTGTTAGAAACACCAATCATAAAAACCAAAAAAAGTGATTACCGATGAGTTAGCAACTCAGTTTGATAAAGTCCTAGCCCAAAAAGGGTCAAAAGACCAAGTCAGAAGGTGAGTATGGATGAGAAAGACATAATAGTATTTTGAAAATGTTTAAGAGGTGCCTTTAATAGTAATCTGGGGACAATCTGGGGAATTGGTAGATTCACAAACAATGAACACTGTAGTTCAAATGCACGGATGGCAAGCTCACACTCCCTTGCCACGTGTGGGTTTAACCTAAAGCTAAACAGCTCCTGAAGGAATTCTTGGCCATGGTTGTCTGTTCAACACTTGATGGTTCTGAGGGAGTTCTTTCTGGTGTTTGAACTCCCTGGTTCTCCTTCCTGCCTTTTGCTACTTCACTCACCTTTATGTTCTGCACAATTTATTCCAGCGTGAACTGCTGAGTACGTAAACCAACACGCTCCTGATTTATAACAAGTCTGTTAACCAAAAACAACTGAAGCAGCTGAGCTGCACTAGGGTCAGACACACAGATTCAAGGGCACCCTCACGAGGCAGCCCTGGGGCACCAACACCAGCAACAGGCCCGGGAGCGGGGCGTGCGGTCGCATATGGGTGCAGACACATCTGCTTCTTGCCCTCGCATCCAATCACGGCATGTATGCTACCAACGCTGGGCTCCACGTCCGCCTCAGTGAGGAAGAAAGTCCCTGTCGCAGCACATAAAAATCCATGCGGCGTGATTACAGCCTCCAAACCAGCCAGCCTCACTGCTGTCAGCACCCAGCAAACCACGTGCTGTCAGCAACGATCATGACGTCTTGCTCCCAGGAGACAGGATTCGACAACAGGGCCTGGCCCAGCAGTTCGTTCCTCTTATCTTGAAGCAGATGTCTTTATTTACCTAAATGCCTGAAAGTCGTGCTGTGTTGCATGAACTACTGAAGAGAGTTCATTTACCTCACTGGGAGTGAGTCTTCTCTTTAATTAATTACCAGCAGCCCCTCATTACACAATCTAATTAAGATTTGTGATCTCTGGTATTATACCACATTTTAAAGACGAATTCAGGAATACACTTTCAGAAAATCGAGTTTACTTAATATTTAATGAAGTTTTAGTAAAGAAAGCATATGGCATAATTATTTTATCTAAATATGTCAGCTGTGTTTAGATACCCCAGACAGAGGTTTAAACATGTAGAACGTGTATAACTTGGGCAAAAAGAACTAAAAACACAATTAATGCTTATTTTAAATTATAAGTAACATTAGCCAGAACACAGAATTTCTTTTTGGAGAAGTAAAATATTTAGCCTAATTGCAACTTAAATTCCATTCAACTTTCTGGATAGGAAAACATAAAATGAAGCTGCCAAATGTCTTCAGGGACTTTCTTCAATTACACTAGGACAGTGTGTTCAGGAGGGAGAAAGGAATCCAGTCTCCATCCTCGGAAACATTTCAAAGCAGATCTTTTATATTATCTTCGGCACTGAGCCTACAATTTTTTTCCCCCATAATTGGTTGCGAAATGAAATGTAGTCCCTTGTGATTTCAAAGCAAGACTTCTTGCTGATTGGCTTCTTCCACCCAAAAGTAAACAGCTTTGCTTCTACCCTCAGTCACACTGGGGTCTGATACCACGGGCTCCATCTGCCATTTTGATACTCCCCAGAATTTCAAGGACAGACACTTGCATACTAAAAATTACTTGGAGAAAACAGATGTGCTTCTCCCTCTCCCAGAAGTGCAGCTATGCTGGGCCAATCAGGGAGGCAGCCAATGACTTCCAAACGGCAAAGGCAGCCTTGGAGAGCGGGTGCCCAGTGCCTGCACATGTGGGAGGGGATAAGGGTCCCTGCTGCTGGGAGCCCACTGGGCTGGATTATTTCCGCAGACGAGCAGACGTGCATGCAGGACATGACACTGGCAGTCAAGAGGCAGCAAGCATGCTCCTAAGAACCCAAGACATCCTCCTGTGTGGGATAAACAAATGTGACCTCCAGGCCTTGGTGAGGCAGCAAAAGTGGGAGAGAGAACTGTTACAACCGTAACTGAAGTCACAAGGATAAAGGTTCTGTGTATTGCTCAGAGGACAGGAACTCATGGAAACAAGAAGTCTACTCCGACTGTACTCCCGCATCAAAGGAGGGCGTGCAGCCACGGTGCGGGAAGGAGACCCAGTGCTGCTGCAGCTACGGTGGGCACTGCTGCCAGCTCCCGGAGTGGCCAGAAAGCAACGGCCACAACTTGGTGTCCCCGCCAGCGTGGGCTCCTTTGAGTGTGTCCTCGCACAGGATCAACAATTTGGCTGTTCTCAAAGAACGTTGCGCCTCCCCGCTCAATGAAATAAAAACATCTGGGGAAATTTCCACTGGAAGGAGCTAGGCATCTGATCGTGTTTATAAAAATGAGCGTGAACTTCCTCTTTCAGAGATCTACTTACTATATTTGTGCCACTTAAATGGGACCATAAACCCAAAGTCCCTTTCTTTAGAGGGTACAGTAGATTAACTGGAGCCAACAAATGGCGAAAACAGGCACACGCAGAATGGAAATAGGACGGGCCTTTGGAAGCAACTCTGAAATCAATTGTTTTGGAAATAACCAGCCAAAAATCTAAGGAAACAACCCAAAACAGATGACAAAATGGATAAATCACATCATCTCCTGGTGCACACACACATTCTACTTTCCCTTCCAAGTCTTAATGTGCTTAGAGTACAGCGGCATCAGGCTCAGCATTTCTAGAAGCAACGAGACATATTTCTGACTCTGGCACAGTCCAGGCCACCGAGCAGCCCAGGTACAAGCATTCCTTCGCTGCCAGGCCTGCTCCTGGGCCAGGCCCCCCTCGGGCCAGTTCCTCGTCCCCAGCACAGCTGCTTCCTTCTAAGGGCACTGCCCCAAAGCCACCCTCCCTGTGAGTCCCACCTGCCCAGGTTCTCCCCACAGCCCTTACAGAGGTGGGGTGACCATGTATTTCAGGTTTCTGCTTCCCGCCACAAACTCCAGGCAGACCCAGAACCAAATTCTTAATGCACATTTCTTTCCCCTGCCTGCCAGATCAAAAAAAGCCAAGACATCAAAGCTTCTGTTCTCTTATTTTACATTCTGTGCCACAAAAAAAGTGATGATGCCCCAGAAGAAAATCAGGATTCCACGAAACACAGGCTAAAACCTCTTGTCCAATCTCACACTGCCTACCTCCAGTTTTTTGGCATGATCTTTGAGGAATTAAAGAGTTCCTGAAACACAGAGGACTCAAGAGACTCGGGCCCTGCCAGCAGGGCTCATGAGGGCAGCTGCACCCATAAACATGAGCTCTGTGGACCACCCAAGCCCTGACTCCTGACCTGCCTGTTGGCTTGTCCCTCATTTGGATAAAAGGAGAGAAGGAAGCATCCTCCTCCCATCCCCAGGCAGAGGAGGTACTGCTGGCACCACAGTGGAACACAGCAGCACATGGCATCCTGAGGACAGAGGCTGCGAACTATGACATTCTGACTTCTCCCAAGGCAATCTCTAGTCCTCAAGTACACCACAAAATGGTCAGGGGAGCTAGCCACACTCAGCCATCAAACCACTAACCCTTCTCAGTGAGTGTTAAGCCAACTGCCCCACAAACTTTCTGAGTGTGTTTTCTGAATTGGTTTTGGGGTCTCTGAAATTGGCCCTCTGACCTGATTAGATCTGAAGATGTTAATGACACTATTTCCAGTTGTAAAGACAGTTCATGGTATGGACCATTTATAGAAATAGGAAAAATATCTGCACTGGGCACTCCAATGACTTATAAGGAGCTAAATAACTGTACGTGATACCTTTAAGCATTTCTGCAAAGCTAAAGGAATACAAGGACGTTGGTTGGTTGCTCCTAACGTTAACAAAGTGGTGAAAGACAAGGATGAGCTCAAGGATCAAAATGCTCAGCTCAAACACCACAAGAATAACCCAAGAGTGCCAGGTGTGCCCTGAGGGAGAATCATGTCTCCTGTAGTTCCCAGGCTGAGATTGCTAAAAAGCAAACACAAGACCTCATCCTGTGCTTGCCTGAATGACAGGTTACAAGCTGACCTCCCAGGTTTGCAGGGTGTCTACTGGCAAAGTGAGGGCACTGGATGGGAAGGAATGGGCTCCTGCCAGTTGGGATATGAGTCCCCAGATCCTGGCGAGTGTTCTTTGCAAGTGGAGAGCGTGAAAGAACCTTCAGGGCTGGGTCTGACTGTGCAAGGACATGAAGGAACTGGCCAGGTAACTATCGGGTTACATTATGTGCTACATAAATCAAATTCCTTTGTCCCTCCTCCTGTCCTGTCTCCCTACTGAACAACCCGCAAAAGAGGTCAAGAGCATCACCTGCCAGTGTCCTGTCTGCAGAGCCATAAGAAACACCACAGAAGACATGACAGAAGCCAGCGAGACAGCAAGAGAAGGGAAAGCAAGACAGGAGGAGCCAGCCTGAGCCATCTCAGACAGTGGCTGGGAAAGAAGGTTCTGGTAACACTGTCTCCAGATCTGCTGTCTCAAAAAAGCCAACAGTGACTTCAGGAGGGTCTTCAACGGGGTTTCCCTGGAAACAGCTTCAAATAATGGCCTAATGCTCTCACCGTGCCACCCTTGTCAAGCACGGACACATCTCCAAGTGTGCAGCCCAATGGGCATCCTGCCCCTCAGGAATTTAAACCAGGTCATTCACACGGCCAGGCACAGCCGTTCAGGATAGGGGTGCGTATCTGCATTTTCAAAGCCCCCTTCCTGTATGTTCCATTTTAAGCTACTACTCATGGATGGAAGGAAACACCTTCTCATCGATCCCCTCACCATGGGAGCTTCTGATTCACCGAGTCAGAGCTGCTCAGCAAAAAGTATTCACTGCCCAGGCAGGTCGAATGTGACGTTCCCGTGGGGGCGTCTCAAGGGAGCCACCTGGCAGGTGCTTCTGAGCGTGCATCTGAGGCCAAGGGAGGAACAAGGCCAGGTCCAGAGACTCAGAAGTTCAGGCACCAGGTAAACGCTTGGACAGGAAGACGTGCAGAGTGTGGGCAGGGAAAGCAAGCCAAGCACCAAACAAACAGCAGCCACGGCAGAGGGGCCAATGGGGCCACTGGAAAACCCAATCAGGAAAGGCTACACCCCTGCTGCCCAGGCCTGAGGCCAGAAGCCACCACTACCCTGCCCGCAGCTGCACTCCGTGCTCCCAACACATGGGCTGACTTCTTAACTAAATGAGCTAAATGAATTAAAAATCTTAGAAATGTCTTTAGACAGACTTCAAGAGAAATAGAGACACAGATCTTAGGCTAACACCGTGTTCATCAGAATCCCTTTAATCCCTCAAACTCTCAACCTATTTATTAGACTCTAATGTACCACAGAGATTTCAGCTCTTGTGATTTCTGTGTGTGTGTTAACATTACTTTGTTTCCTAAGGAACAAGACACTCACAAATACCTTACAGCTTATTTTCTCTCAAATCCCATGGTATCACTCAGAAAACTATTTACTGAAAAATAAAACGTTTAAATCATTAATGTACTATTTCAGTAATTGCCTTTTATTTAATGCTTCATGGTTCTTTGTCACTTCATCTAGTTTTAAAAACAAACATTTTAAGAAAAGCTTTCAAACAACAAAATAGCAGGAGGCCCACAGAAAGCTATTACTTAGTATACTTTGCATCTACAGACTTAGGTTCTTAACCATGATTTGATGTTTCCTAAGGCCTCATCTTCCCAAGTGTGTTGGCTGGAGAAGCTACTTAAAAGGGATCTGTGTGGACCTGGCACAGAATTAAAAGTGAGCATCAAAAGAGAAGGAGGGTGCCCCACAATTATATACTTTAGAAAATGCTGCATATCAAACCCCTCTTGGAGAGCCTCTGAAGCTCTGAGAATACTGTAACAGAAACTTCTAAACTCATCGCAACTGACTTCATCTGATCAGGGAGCACTTACTAATACCTCCAAGAACGGGACTCCTGTGGAAACGCTGCTTTGTCTCAAGGTTACCTGTGGGGCCGCCCCCCAGCGAGCCAGCCGTTCCCCAGGCAGTCTGACAGGCTTCACGCAGGATCTCTGCCCACAGAACCCAATCATGACCACAGTTAAACTGCACAGACAAATGTTAGGCAGTCCCAACTTAATAAAACACAGTAGAAGTGATATTAGTGGCAAATTTCATTATTCCAGAGCCTCATGAGAACAACAGGAAGCCCACATTTTTTAATGACACACCCAGACTTTTAAAGTCTCACACCTCAGTGTTCTTAAGTATCCACATCTTTTCTTACTACATACGATGAGTAAAAAATGCATCTCCATGTCAGACTAGCCAGCACATTGTCTTCCTAGAACCAATCTGGTCATTCAAGTGGCTGCCCAAACTTTGAAATGAGAATATAAGAAAAAAACAGAAAGGGAAACCACAACAGAGGGTTCCAACAATATTTATACCACATTATTCACACCTCTAATGTGTGGTTTCAAACTCACATCTCTAATTAACCAAAGTGACTAAAAACAGTTTGGTTTTCAGGAACTAAAGGAGAATTCGTTCGCACAGCCTCACAGTGGAGACCTGAAGTGGTCGACTCAGAGAAGCCAGCAGAAAGAGAATTATTTGCTCAAAGAGGACAGCAGGAGGATGCCACTCTGTTGATAGCTATGCCAATGGACCAGTTCTAATCTTCCAAACATAAAATAGAGGCAGAAACTTGCTTAAAACCAGAAAAAGTAATGTTGAACTTGGCACATTATTAAACCAAGAACTGAAGTTAGAATTAAATTCATACAACAGCCTTGAGTTCATAACCTCCTCAGAGCATGTGAAGTTCACTGCCTGTATCACTGCCTTGTATTAAAAGTTGCTGTTTGGTTCACACGGTCCACAAAAGAAGAGCAAAGACTGTGGAGAGCACAGTGCATCCTTAGAAAGTGTGCGATCATGGGAGGCTTAAAAGGAGACGAACATGAGAACCAGGAACCACCTTCCTGATACATCCACACCAGGCAGAGCCTCATGAGAGCACAACATCTGAGTGTGATCGTGAGCTTAAAAGAATATCCTTAAAAATCACAAGGATGATCTTAAAGGGTGGGTATAAAAGAAGAAAAAAAAGGGTTAACTCTGAAGATGGTCCCCCTTTTCTAAATTGTGTACAAACTGTCATAAAGGAAACATTCACAGCAGGGTGTGTGACAGTCTCTCACAAAAATTCCGCGGTGACTACCACCAACCACAGTCACCGGCCACCAACACCACAGCGATGTGGCACAGTCCCTCGTATGCTCACAGAACACACCTGAGCAGGACCAGCCATGACTCACACACCTGCAATTGTCAAGCACACTCACTCTCCCTATTACCGACCAAAAGGGAGACATGAGGTCTATTAAGAAAGGTGGAAAGATCACACATGGGTTTAAATCAACTTCTCTCTACAGCCGTTCCTCAACTTGTAAAGATCTTTTACTTTTACACAGTAAAAGGGAAAGTTCACTCCCGGCAGATTTTTCCCAAGAATACAAGTGAAAATTTCTCTTCAGCTCCGCAACGTAACTTCTTAAAGACAAAAGAAACTTACAAACTCCCCAGGATACACACTAGCTTGTTTTGCTATATCCATAATCAGAGGGCAACAGAGCAGAAGGAAGCACCATGACAGCTACTAACAACAACCAAGCCTGCCCAGGGTTGCCACCCGTTTTTAGTCTGTAACTTTGTTCTGAGGAAATGTGGATTTCCGGTCTACCATGCTGTGCCTTCCCTGGGCCAAGATCTGGAGCCATGCCTTCTAGGAAGATCAGATTTCGGTCTCTGAAATTTGCACACACGAACACAAGACTCAGGTTGGGGTGACCACCAAAGTGGTTATCAATAACCCTGCTGACAGCTTCGTTCTTAATCCAAGCAAGAAGGGAAACAGACTCTTCCAACTCGCCCCAAATGACAACGGTGGCTCATGGTGGCCAGAACAAAACCCAACGTGCACTGAGGGGCAGGCACAAAACCGTAACGAGCTGTCCAGAATCTAAGACCACCATCTCAGAGGAACCTTGTCCTCAAACAGGAGAAAGTTGCTAGGGCTTTCTTTCACTCCCCTCACTTCTAAGCCCAGTGAATGCAGCGCCATTTGTTCCCTGAGGTAGCTGAACCCTACCTTGGCTGGAAGCAAGAGAAACAGCTTCCAGGGTTCGTCCACACATGTCCAGGGTGTGGATGGACGCAGGCTCGGGGCTGATGGGCAAGGAAGGTGCATGTCTGGGCGACACTGACAGAGCAGCTTACCTCCATGGAAGTCTGTCGATGTCAGGTCATGTGCCCACTGTCCCTCGGGCTGCCATCCCTTTGAGGAGAGGGAGACACTGATGGGAACCAAAGCATCTTCTAAAGGCAAGTTCTTACTGCAAGCTGGCCCAAAGGTCCCTGCAATCAAAGAAATCATTGTGGTTTTGCATGTGGCATATTTGTGCCCCTTTTCTTCTATGGACAAGTCTGTGGCCTCAGAACGGAACCTCAACTTTCAAAAGGAAAAGTGTTCAGAAACACAGACCCAGCGAGGTATAAAGGAGACGAGGGAAGGCTTCATGCCACAGCTCAGTGTAAAAAGCAAATGTCATGGCAATTCCGTCTCAAAGAAGCGTGGCCTATCGATCGTTACTGGCAAAGACCCAGTGTTTTCTACCAAGCATTTCGACTTAAGCCAGTTCCACGGCATCACACTTGTTGAAAATGTGTGATCAATGATGACTCCAAAATCCATGGACCATCCTGCACCAGTCTAGACTAGAAGCAGGAGAAAAAGCTTGCATGTAAATGCGAATTGCAGATGATTAGCTTCTGTAAGCACTGGTCTATAATCAACCTTGTCATTGACCTATCTCCACTGAGTCCATTTGTAATGACAAGGAAAAGTCATTAGATCCAATTAAAGCATATAATCAGAAAACCAATTGCATACTAATTCAACTAAAAATAATCAAAATTCAGTAAACTAACTTGAGTCCCTAATCCAGTGGAACAACGCTTGGTCTACTTAACAGGTTACGTAAATTACTCTGCAGTAAGCCAAGAGTCACCCAATGTTAAAACATCAATACTTCCCAATCTCAGAGATAGCAAAACTGTTTATATATGTCATCTCACAGTTGCCTTTTTAAAAAACATCTGCTTTCTCTCAAAGAGATGCCTACAGATATTTGATCCTTGCCACCACAGAAATGTGAATAATGAAAATCAGAATACTCTGTTTACAACGATCTGTGTATCAAGCTTACAAAGAAAAGAAGATTTATGAAAAGATATAGCGGCTTTTATGATGGAGAATATTTGTGTCTTAAAAGTTTGGTTCAAATATATGTTGCGGGTATCCAATCAAAAAGGAAAGAGAAAAAAGTCACTTGCAAATGAATTTACTTCTCTAAAGATGAACCACCACAACAGGGACAAAAGGATTCTCAAACACAACAATAAAACCTTTAGGTCTGGTAGCTTTTCAGAAGGCAAAAGTCTAAACCACTTGTTCATTACAGAAATGTCCACATCAGCCTCTTCTCCAGAGCCCAAGAGGACTCAACTGTCAAGAAAAAAAGCAATGTTATTGCAGACCTGCCCTAGGACATACAGGGGAAGAGGAGGGATACAGCTCTGCAGACAGCCACTTTCCTAGTAACCAGAATGACCATAACAAGAAGGAATGTAATCACAGCCTGGTAGCTTTAGAGGAAACCACAGAATCATCCACATGTGAGAAGCAAAGCGGTGCTGACAAAGGAAGGTGCAGGACCACAAAACCCAAGAGCTTCCTGGCAGAGACTGGGTGTAGGCACAGGAGAGGAGGGACAAGGGCTGCCCTGCTCATGTGACAGTTACCTGGCAGATGAAGCAGCACCTTCATTATCATTGACACAGTCCAATTTCCAGCCACACCTAGTGTGGATGCTAGGCTTTTGGATCTATGTCAAAGTGGATCATAGCACAAACCCTAATTCACTTGCCCACCACAGATGAGTACAGTGGTGACCATCACCTAAGCACTGAAGATGGACCAAAGCCATGGACACGTGTTAGGCAAGAATTTCTCCTGTTGATCTGCCCAATAAATAAGGTGGCAGTAAATAAAAATTCAAAATGGTCTTTTAAAGGTGTTACGCCAGATTCCAGCAAGTGTGACGTGGGGACCCTGGGCCAGGAGCCTGCAGGCCCGCTGCCTTGCTGACTCGCTCAAGCTTTCGGTGGGACCTCACTGGCCACATGCCAACGGCATGCTAACCTATGAGCAGATGCCTGCATTCCCAAGACGGTGCAGGCCGACAACAGATCTCCATAAATGGGCAGATGGGTGGGCAACGCCACTGAGGGCAGGAGCCAGCAAAGGTGTCTCTGACAGGGCAGTGCCACCATATCCACCCCACCAACGCTTCCCCTTCCCCCTCCCAACTTTGCAAAATGGCTAGACTACTGAGTAAGTATCTGAAATACCCTCTGTAGAAGGAGAACAAGCCACCGGAGAGAGGAAATCCAAAAAGAAAATCAGGGGAGAGAGATGTGACAGGACACCAGGTGCCTGCAGGGAAGCAAGTGATGGTCCAGGACCGAGACGCCTCTGCCCTGAATCCTGTCCCAGATCCGGCCTCTATGACAGCAGGGAAATGCAACCATGTGACTTCTCTGTGCCACAGCTTACTAGTCTAGGAATAAAAGGGCTAGGAGCCCCCAGGGCCTTCCCTGCTCTCTTCGTCTTTCCTTCTGACTTCCGACTTGATCCAAGGGATACTGCATTACATGGCAGGTGGAGTCAAGTCCGACCCGAGACAGCAACGAACTTCACAGACAGAAAAGCCCAGTCTCTCCTGCAAATGAGGAAACCAGTCCCAAGATTAGGTGACCACACTGCCTGGTTTCATTCCCAGCCAGGACAAGATCTCCAGAGAGAGCTCTACGGATCTCTGGAGCCTGGGGTCAGGATGGCCAGAAAAGAACAGAAAGGGATTAAAAAAAAAACAGTCCTCCATGTCCAACTAGGCCTTGTACGCACAGGCCTGTTCTCCCAACCCTAAAACCTCACTCCAAGTTAAGCTCAAGTTGTATTAGCCCATAAACCTTCCTGGCCCAAAATGCAGAGGGAAAGTACCAAAGGGAAATTTGAAACCAATGTATGGTGATTATCTAGTGTTACAGTACCTTCAAAAGCATAAAGAACCATGTGGCTCCCACGACAGTCCAAGCCACCCAGACTTCATCCTCCCAACAGCCTCTTGCTGTTTTAAATACTAAAATGTATTTTTAAATTATAAAGCTAATTGAAGAAAAATACTTTAAATACTAAAATGTATTTAAAAAGTCAAAACTATAAACCTAATTGAAGAAAATGTTTAAATATATTTCTAACCTATGGAAAGTTGATGTATTTCTTAAGTTTTCAAAAGCAGAACTCATAAGATAAAAAACTGATGAAGTAACCATATGAAAACTAAGGATTCTTTTTTCCCCCAACAAAGGACACCTCAAGTTAAAACCTGTATGATAGAGTCAGAGAAGACAACTGTGGTATCAAAAACCAAGAATTAATAACTTAAATATATCTCTCTAACACCAGGAGACAGGAAACCTAACAGAAAACTTCACAGAAGATATGAACAAAGAGTTCAACACAGTGGAGAATCACAATGGCCAAGAACATATAAACAGATGCTCAGACTTACCATTAAGAGAAATGCAAATAAATATCAGAAAATACTACATTATAGCTAAGAGCTTGGGAGAAAAGCAGAAAGTTTTACAGTATTAATGTTGGGAAAAAAAAAAGTAGACAAACCATGCTCATTATCAATCATGAGGGAAATGTAAGTCAAGAGCTAGACTGGGACCCTTCACAACCACTAGAATGGCTATAATAACAATGTTTCTAGAAAAGGAAACAAAGAGGAACCAGAACCTTCCCTCAGCGCCATGAAAGCATAAGTCACTATGGAAGAGTCTTAACAGTTCCAATAAATACAGAAACAAACAAACAATAAAAACAAAAAGCAGCTTCTCAAAAGGTTAAGTACAGTGTTACCACATTGTAGTCAAGTCTTAAAATCTTATGTTGCCGCGGCATTCATTTCAAATACAGTTTAACTTGTTCCTACCAGAAGCAGTGTTCAGTCACCCTTGACAGTTTCCAGGTCTCTACCACACCCAAATGGCCCAGGCCAGTGGTCAGAGATAAGGACTTTGAGGCATCTCCCTGCTTAGTAGACTGGGCTTCCTGTGTTCCTTTAAACAGACCACTCAGGCAAGTGCCCCCAAACTTAAAGTGCTCCACACCCAAAAGGAATACCCTCAAAAATACTGCTAGCTGCCACACTCTTGCACGCACTCTCTCTCTCTCTGCCTGATTCTTCATTCCTGCCAGGTGTGAGTGGGGACAGAGGACTGTCCTCTCAATTCACTGAACCCTCCCTGCCCAAGATCTGTTAAGCAACAAATCTTTAAACTCGGATATGATTAGTATATTTTAGATGCATGTATCAAAACATCACATGCACCCAAGAAATCTACAATCATTACATATCAATGTTTTCGAAAAGCATCTTCTAAAAGAAAGAAATCTTTGAGCTTGTTTTCTCTTGTAGTGGTGGTGTACGGAAATTGTACCTTCCATCTGAAGAATAGGGTTTCCCCAGGATGCCAGGGAAAACACAAGGTCAAGCTCCCACTGCCAGAATGATGGTCAGGCAGGCATAAACTGGACATAGGTCACAAGAGCCACAGGGCACCTGCCAGTATAAACAAGTTTCCCACTGAGGGAACCCCTGGTCACGGGTCAGACAACTAGGCATTAGGCCACCCACCAGGTAAAAGATGTAAGCCACGAAAGGCACACTGTAAACACCCACGTCCAGCTGCCTTTCACTTCCTGTTGGGGCAGCGTTGCTAATCACCCTGACACTGGAATCCCGGTTTAGCTGAGGACTCCCCAAATACACAGGACCCTATAATTCCACTCTGGAGTATTACCTAAGGGCAATGAAAACATGTCCACACAGAAACTTGGACACAAACATTCACAGCAACATTATTCGTAATAGCCAAAGAGTAGGAACCACCCCAATGTCCACCAACTGACAAATGAATAATAAAATAGTCTATCCATACAATGCAATATTATCTAGCAATACAAAAATGAAGTATTGACACATGCTACAACACAAATGAACCATGAAAACATGGCAAGTGAAAGAAGTCAGACACAAAAGGATGCATATTCTATGATTCCATTTATATGAGGGATCCAGAACAAACAAATCTACAGAGATGGGAAGTATTTTGCAGTGGTTGCCTACGGCTGGGGGGTTGGGAGAAACTGGGGAGTGAATGCTGATAGCTACTGGGTTTCTTTTTGAGGTGATGAAAATGTTCTAAAACTGATTATATTGATGGCTGCAAAACTCTGTGACTAGGCCAGAAACCACTGAATTGTACATTTTAAATGGATGAATCAGTATGGTACATGAATTACAGACCAATAAAGTTTTTTTAAGTAAAAAAAAAAAAAAAAAAAGACGCAAGAAAGAAAACAGAGGAAAACCCACTGCCAGTGAGAGCATAAACTGATAAGGCTACTATGAACAACCACATGGTAGTATTTAACTAAAACTAGTACCCTATTTCAGAGTGTGAAGGCCAAAATACTGCATGGGAATACTAAGAGTCAGATGAAAAGATACTCAAAATCGTTAAGTCATTAGGAAAATGCAAATCAAAACTACAATGAAATACCATTACACATCTACTAAAATGGATAACATAAAAAATACTGTCAATATCCCAAATGCTGATGGGAATGTACAATGATACAGCCACTCTGGAAAATTAAATAGACACTGTATGACCCAGAAATCCTACTTAAAGGTATTTATCCTAGAGGAAAAAAAACTTACATTCATACAAAAACGGTACATGAAAGTTTACAGCAACATTGTTCAACATCACCAAATTCTAAAAGCAACCCAAATGGCCTTCAGAAGGTCACTATGGCACATTCATACAATATATACACACACATGACACTAACTGAAAAAAGGCACTAATGAAGGCTGCGTACCATGTGATTCCATTTACAACACTCTAGAAAAGTCAAAACAGATTTGGCCATTTCTTGATGGGTGATTGACCACACAGCTGCCCACACCATGCTGAGTGTCCAGAAGTTTTTGACCAAAAAACACCTATGAAGAGGTGAAACAAAAATGGCAGAAGCACTAACAGGCATCCAAATGGACAAGTTCAAAAACTATTTCGAGCAGTAGAAAAAGCTTGTAATAGGTGGATTGCATCAAACGGAGAATACTTTGAAGGTGACTGAATTTTAAACATGCAAGAATAAATACACAATTTTTTATAAATAAATTATCATTTTTTGGGTCCCCCTCATATGTTAAAACACACAGGCCTATACACCCCAAAGAGTTTAACTATATATAAGTTAAAGTTAAAGAGTTTAACTATATATAAGTTTTTTAAAAAATAAGTATGTTGGGCCAGGTGTGCCCGTGTGACAGCTCACACCTGTACTCCCAGCACTTTGGGAGACCAAGGTGGGAGAATCGTTTGAGGCTAGGAGTTTAAGACTAGCTTGGGCAACATAGCAAGATCCTGTCTCTAAAAAAAATAATAATAATGTTGTAGGGGTAAATAAACTCATACACATTACACAAAACCATACTTTGTCTATTGAAGACACACACACACATATTGAAACAGAGAACGATCTTACACAGATCAGTGATGATGGTTTATCAACTGCAAACTAGGAAAAACTCAATTCTCCTCATCTGAGATCCAAAAGTGAAAAAGGAAGAAAGACAACAAGAAAATTACCAGCAATTGATTTAACAGAATAAAACAGGTCATTTTATTGGCT